>NC_088400.1:45019229-45189229 GCF_034236695.1 Oncorhynchus nerka | reverse complement strand
CCCGATTCTTTCACAAAGGAAATGTTAATTTAACACTTATTAACCAAAAGGTGTGTACTGCAAGGGTTTTGCAAAACATTTCAAGCTCAATTATTACATTCTTACATTGACTAACTAGTAAACATTTCTAAACAATTAATCTATCAAAATCAATCTATCAATCAATCCAGGTTAACCAATTGAGAGTAGAAGGGTATAACGAGAGGAAAATATTAGGCAAACTTTAGACATTCAAAACATTAATAAGACATTTAAGCAAAGACAAACTGGACAGAGAGAGATTCTGAGACAGACCTGTGTAAGGCTGGATAATAGGGATGTGGCATTATCATTATCAATATCATTATTAATAATTCTAATTGGTCATGAATTCATTCTAAATAGAGAAGCCATATATAAATGGACAATGCATTCAAAAAAGCATTAACATTTTTGCAAAAATATTCTAAATTTGTTTGCAATTTATTGACTTACAATAAATTACAAGGCTTTTTATATTTTAAGGGGTTTTACCTCATCTCCTTATACAAACCAGAACACATAAGCAAAGCTACATCAGGGTAGGTGGGATACTATAACAACATTAGGAACAACATTGTTATACTATTCCACCCACCTTAATGAGGATCCTTTGGGCGTGGCGATCCCATAGCCTTTGGAGTCCAGGTTGCCGCCAACCTTCATGGTGTCGCAAGGCTTGCGCTGCTCGATGTACTCGTTCATGGTGGACTCCAGCAGATAGGCGTATTTGCCCTTGGACTTGCGCACCCGCAGCACCCCCTCTGCTGTGGTTTTCACGAACACAGAGGGCTCTGCGCTCCGCATGTAAGTCCACATCTTATCGAATAGGGCAATTTTGGAGCGCTGGAAGGTGGAGAGGACAAATACAGACATATCAGTTACTGTATGAAGAAACAAATATGTAATTACCATGGGATTAATAAGTACATTTCTGTCTCTTACCCTGAAAAACTCCTTGGTACTGCCGGAGTCCAGTGTTCCATAGGCAATCTCGGTCTGCTTCGCCAGATCCTCAGCACTCTCTATGGGCGACACCATCCTCTCAACAGTGAGGAAAGCAGCCAGGTTGGCCGTGTAGGAGGAGATGATGATCAAAGTGAAGAACCACCATACCCCACCAACAATACGCCCAGAGAGGGATCTAGTGAAAAAACCCCAAAAAAGAGTTACTGGATCCCTGTTTTCCAAATGGATGGTCAAACCCACTGGTGGACCACAATCAATTAATTTGATGACTTAGGACTGTTTCCTGGCTTGTAGGGCAACAAGAAATGTCCAAAATAGTTACTAGATAATAGCTCCAAAATGTTTGCAAAACATTCAAATATGTAAATGCTGTCAGTATATTGAGTACAAGCTATTCAGTGGTGAGAGGTATACGATAACATGCAAAAGTTCAAGGGCAGTCAGCCTGAATTAGTCCTCAAATCTCTCTTTCCAACACCAAATATCCACACATGCCTTTGAAGATAGAGGATACATACAGTTGAAGTCAGAAGTTTACATACACCTTAGGCAAATACATTTAAATTCCTGATATTTAATCCTAGAAAAAGTTCCCTGTTTTAGGTCAGTTACTATGACCACTTTATTTTAAGAATGTGAAATGTCAGTATAGTAGAGAGACTGATTTATTTCAGCTTTTATTTATATCATCACATTCCCAGTGGGTCAGAACTTTGCAAACACTCAAATAGTATTTGGTAGCATTGCGTTTAACTTGGATCAAATGTTTCAGGTAGCCTTCCACAAGCTTCCCACAATAAGTTGGGTGAATTTTGGCCCATTCCTCCATGACAGAAGTGGTGTAACTGAGTCAGGATCTAGGCCTCCTCGCTCGCACACACATTTTATGGGATTGAGTTCAGGGCTTTGTGATGGCCACTCCAATTTCTTGACTGTGTTGTCCTTTAGCGATTTGCCACAACTTTGGAAGTATGCTTGGGGTCATTATTCATTTGGCAGACACATTTGCGACCCAGCTTTCCTGACTGATGTCTTGAGATGTTGCTTCAATATATCCACATAATTTCCTCCCTCATGATGCCATCTATTCAATGAAGTGCACCGCACCCTCCTGCAGCAAAGCACCTTCACAACATGACGCTGCCACCCCTATGCCTCACGGTTGGGATGGTGTTTTTCAGCTTGCAAGCCTCCCCGTTTTCCTCCAAACATAACGATGGTCATTATGGTCAAACAGTTCGATTTTTGTTTCATCAGACTGGAGGACTTTTCTCCAAAAAGTAAGATTTTTGTAGTCCGACTTTTTTATTCTGGTTTTGGAGTAGAGGCTTCTTCCTTGCTGAGTGGCCTTTCAGGTTATGTCGATACAGGAATCGTTTTACTGTAGATATAGATACTTTTGTACCTGTTTCCTCCAGCATCTTCACAAGGTCCTTTGCTGTTGTTCTGGGATTGATTTGCACTTTTCGCACCAAAGTAAGTTCATTACTAGGAGACAGAACGTGTCCTCTTCCTGAGCGGTATGATGGCTGCGTGGTCCCATGGTGTTTATACTTGCGTACTATTGTTTGTACAGATGAACGTGGTACCTTCATGCATTTGGAAATTGCTCCCAAGGATGAACCAGACTTGTGGAGGTCTACAATTTTTTTTCCTGAGCTCTTGGCAGATTTCTTTAGATTTTTCCAATGATGTCAAGCAAATAGTCACTGAGTTTGAAGGTAGGCCTTGAAATCCATCCACAGGTACACCTCCAATTGACTCAAATGTTGTCAATAAGCCTATCTGAAGCTTCTAAAGCCATGACATCATTTTCTGGAATTTTCCAAACTGTTTAAAGGCACAGTCAAGTTAGTGTATGTAAACTTCTGAGCCACTAGAATTGTGATACAGTGAATGATAAGTGGGATATCCTGTCTGTAAACAATTGTTGAAACAATTACTTGTGTCATGCACCAAGTAGATGTCCTAACCGACTAGGCAAAACTATAGTTTGTTAACAATAATTTTGTGGAGTGGTTGATAAGCAAGTTTAATGACTCCAACCTTTGTATGTAAACTTCCGACTTCAACTGTACATTAAACATTAAACTCATAGCTGATTGAGTGCGCATAAAGAAATTGTATGACCATTGACATCTCCGGTAATGACATAGCAAGGAAATCTGAGCACCCTGGAGCAAATATACAGAGTTAGCTTTTCCTTTAAACAACATCAAGGCCCAGTCATGTGTAAAGGGACGCGGTGGGTAATAGCTGATGTCTTGATGACAAATCTCCCAGGAATTCATGTGACTGACGGTCCCCTCTCTGGTGTAAAGTGGGAGCCTGCTTAACATAATCGGCTGCATTCGCACTTCATTAAATCCCTATACGCCCAGCACTAATATGACACTGAATTAATTACAGCTGGGACTATGATATTTCAAGACATGGCACGTCTGCTTACATAATAAACTGTACGTCAAGGGGTACAAGGACTGCCAGGAGTGTACAGGATGTGTATTAAATGGAAGGGATCATACCAAGATGTATAAAATACTAGCTTTTTTATATCACTCAACAGAGAATTGAAATAATCCAGTTGTCATGTCCTGAAATAAAGTTTGAAAAGGTATCGTTAATGTACACTGAATAAAAATATGAACGCAACATGTGAAGTGTTGGTCCCATGTTTCATGAGCAGTAAAAAAATATCATTTCAATTTTCCATATGCACAAAAGCTTATTTCTCTCAAATGTTTAGCACAAATGTATTTACATCCCTGTTAGTGAGCATTTCTCATTTGCCAAGATAATCCATCCACCTGACAGGTGTGGTATATCAAGAAGCTGATGAAACAGCATGATCATTACACAGGTGCACCTTGTGCTGGGGACAATAAAAGGCCACTGTAAAATGTTCAGTTTTGTCAAACAACACAATTCCATAGATGTCTCAAGTTGAGGGAGTGTGCAATTGGCATGCTGACTGCAGGAATGTCCACCAGAGCTGTTGCCAGATAATTTAATGTTAATTTCACTACCATAAGCCGCCTCCAACGTCATTTTAGAGAATTTGGCAGTACGTCCAACTGGCTTCACTGTCATGTGAAACCTATAGATCTGGGCCTAATTTATTTCAATTGACTTATTTCGTTATATGAATTGTAACGCAGTAAAATCTTTGAAACTGTTGCGTTTATATTTTGGTTCAGTATTACAGTGCATTCGGAAAGTATTCAAACACTTTTACTTTTTCCACGTTTTGTTACGTTACAGCCCTATTCTAAAATTGATTAAATCTACACACAATATCCCATAATGACAAAGCGAAAACAGGTTTAGACATTTTTGCTAAACTATTAAAAATGAAAAACAGATACCTTATTTACATAAGTATTCAGACCCTTTGCTATGAAAGTCAAAATTGAGCGCAGGTGCATCATGTTTCCATTGATCATCCTTGAGAGGTTTCTACAACTTGATTGGGGTCCACCTGTGGTAAATTTATCTGATTGGACATGATATGGAAAGCCACACACCTGCCGATACAAGGTCCCACAGTTGACAGTGGATGTCAGAGAAAAAACCAAGCCATGAGGTTGAAGGAATTGTACGTAGAGCTCTGAGAAAGGATTCTCTTGAGCCAAAGATCTGGGGAAGGGTACCAAAAATGTCTGCAGCATTGAAGGTCCCCAAGAGAAAAGTGGTCTTTATCATTCTTAAACGGAATGTGGCCAGGTCGCCTGCCAAGGGTCACATCTGGAGGAAACCTGGCACCATCCATATGGTGAAGCATGGTGGTGGCAGCATCATGCTGTGGCTATGTTTTTCAGCGGCAGGGACTGGGAGACTAGTCAAGATCGAGGGAAAGATGAATGGAGTAAAGTACAGAGAGATCCTTGATGAAAACCTGCTCCAGAATGCTCAGGACCTCAGACTGGGTTGAAGGCTCATCTTCCAGGTCAATGACCCTAAGCACACAGCCAAGACAACGCAGGAGTCAAAATAGGGCTACTTAATGTTGGATCCCTTACTTCAAAGGCAATTATAGTCAATGAACTAATCACTGATCATAATCTTGATGTGATTGGCCTGACTGAAACATGGCTTAAGCCTGATGAATTTACTGTGTTAAATGAGGCCTCACCTCCTGGCTACACTAGTTACCATATCCCCCGTGCATCCCGCAAAGGCGGAGGTGTTGCTAACATTTACGATAGCAAATTTCAATTTACATTTTTTTTTGTTGATGTTTTCGTCTTTTGAGCTTCTAGTCATGAAATCTATGCAGCCTACTCAATCACTTTTTATAGCTACTGTTTACAGGCCTCCTGGGCCATATACAGCGTTCCTCATTGAGTTCCCTGAATTCCTATCGGACCTTGTAGCAGATAATATTCTAATCTTTGGTGACTTTAATATTCACATGGAAAAGTCCACAGACCAACTCCAAAAGGCTTTCGGAGCCATCATCGACTCAGTGATTTTTGTCCAACATGTCTCTGGACCCACTCACTGTCACAGTCATACTCTGGACCTAGTTTTGTCCCATGGAATAAATGTTGTGGATCTTAATGTTTTTTCTCATAATCCTGGACTATCAGACCACCATTTTATTACGTTTGCAATTGCAACAAATAATCTGCTCAGACCCCAACCAAGGAACATCAAAAGTCATGCTATAAATGCACAGACAACACAAAGATTCATTGATGTCCTTCCAGATTCCCTCTGTCTACCCAAGGACGCCAGAGGACAAAAATCAGTTAACCACCTAACTGAGGAACTCAATTTAACCTTGCGCAATACCCTAGATGCAGTTGCACCCCTAAAAACTAAAAACATTTCTCATAAGAAACTAGCTCCCTGGTACACAGAAAATAGCCGAGCTCTGAAGCAAGCTTCCAGAAAATTGGAACGGAAATGGCGCCACACCAAACTGGAAGTCTTCCGACTAGCTTGGAAAGACAGTACCGTGCAGTACCGAAGAGCCCTTACTGCTGCTCGATCATCCTATTTTTCTAACTTAATTGAGGAAAATAAGAACAATCCGAAATTCCTTTTTGATACTGTCGCAAAGCTAACTAAAAAGCAGCATTCCCCAAGAGAGGATGGCTTTCACTTTAGCAGTGATAAATTCATTAACTTCTTTGAGGAAAAGATCATGATTATTAGAAAGCAAATTATGGACTCCTCTTTAAATATGCGTATTCCTTCAAAGCTCAGTTGTCCTGAGTCTGCACAACTCTGCCAGGACCTAGGATCAAGAGAGACGCTCAAGTGTTTTAGTACTATATCTCTTGACACAATGATGAAAATAATCATGGCCTCTAAACCTTCAAGCTGCATACTGGACACTATTCCAACTAAACTACTGAAAGAGCTGCTTCCTGTGCTTGGCCCTCCTATGTTGAACATAATAAACGTCTCTCTATCCACCGGATGTGTTCCAAACTCACTAAAAGTGGCAATAATAAAGCCTCTCTTGAAAAAGCCAAACCTTGACCCAGAAAATATTTAAAAAACTATCAGCCTATATCGAATCTTCCATTCCTCTCAAAATTTTTAGAAAAGGCTGTTGCGCAGCAACTCACTGCCTTCCTGAAGACAAACAATGTATATGAAATGCTTCAGTCTGGTTTTAGACCCCATCATAGCACTGAGACTGCACTTGTGAAGGTGGTAAATTACCTATTAATGGCATCAGACCGAGGCTCTGCATCTGTCCTCGTGCTCCTAGACCTTAGTGCTGCTTTTGATACCATCGATCACCACATTCTTTTGGAGAGATTGGAAACCCAAATTGGTCTACACGGACAAGTTCTGGCCTGGTTTAGATCTTATCTGTCGGAAAGATATCAGTTTGTCTCTGTGAATGGTTTGTCCTCTGACAAATCAACTGTAAATTTCGGTGTTCCTCAAGGTTCCATTTTAGGACCACTATTGTTTTCGCTATATATTTTACCTCTTGGGGATGTCATTCTAAAAAAGAATGTTAACTTTCACTGCTATGCGGATGACACACAGCTGTACATTTCAATGAAACATGGTGAAGCCCCAAAATTGCCCTCGCTAGAAGCATGTGTTTCAGACATAAGGAAGTGGATGGCTGCAAACGTTCTACTTTTAAACTTGGACAAAACAGAGATGCTTGTTCTAGGTCCCAAGAAACAAAGAGATCTTCTGTTGAATCTGACAATTAATCTTAATGGTTGTACAGTCGTCTCAAATAAAAGGACCTCGGCATAACTCTGGACCCTGATCTCTCGTTTGAAGAACATATCAAGACTATTTCAAGGACAGCTTTTTTCCATCTACGTAACATTGGAAAAATCAGAAACTTTCTGTCCAAAAATGATGCAGAAAAATTTATCCATGCTTTTGTCACTTCTAGGTTAGACTACTGCAATGCTCTACTTTCCGGCTACCCGGATAAAGCACTAAATAAACTTCAGTTAGTGCTAAATACGGCTGCTAGAATCCTGACTAGAACCAAAAAATTGTGATCATATTACTCCAGTGCTAGCCTCCCTACACTGGCTTCCTGTCAAAGCAAGGGCTGATTTCAAGGTTTTACTGCTAACCTAAAAAGCATTACATGGGCTTGCTCCTACCTATCTCTCTGATTTGGTCCTGCCGTACATACCTACACGTACGCTACGGTCACAAGACGCAGGCCTCCTAATTGTCCCTAGAATTTCTAAGCAAACAGCTGGATGCAGGGCTTTCTCCTATAGAGCTCAATTTTTATGGAAAGGTCTGCCTACCCATGTCAGAGACGCAGACTTGGTCTCAACCTTTAAGTCTTTACTGAAGACTCATCTCTTCAGTGGGTCATATGATTGAGTGTAGTCTGGCCCAGGAGTGGGAAGGTGAACGGAAAGGCTCTGGAGCAACGAACCGCCCTTGCTGTCTCTGCCTGGCCGGTTCCCCTCTTTCCACTGGGATTCTCTGCCTCTAACCCTATTACAGGGGCTGAGTCACTGGCTTACTGGGGCTCTCTCATACCGTCCCTGGGAGGGGTGTGTCACCTGAGTGGGTTGAGTCACTAATTTGATCTTCTTGTGTGGGTTGGCGCCCCCCCTCTTGGGTTGTGCCGTGGCGGAGATCTTTGTGGGCTATACTCAGCCTTGTCTCAGGATGGTAAGTTGGTGGTTGAAGATATCCCTCTAGTGGTGTGGGGGCTGTGCTTTGGCAAAGTGGGTGGGGTTATATCCTTCCTGTTTGGCCCTGTCTGGGGGTGTCCTCGGATGGGGCCACAGTGTCTGCTGACCCCTCCTGTCTCAGCCTCCAGTATTTATGCTGCAGTAGTTCATGTGTCGGGGGGCTAGGGTCAGTTTGTTATATCTGGAGTACTTCTCCTGTCCTATTCGGTGTCCTGTGTGAATTTAAGTGTGCTCTCTCTAATTCTCTCTTTCTCTCTTTCTTTCTCTCTCTCGGAGGACCTGAGCCCTAGGACCATGCCTCAGGACTACCTGACATGATGACTCCTTGCTGTCCCCAGTCCACCTGGCCATGCTGCTGCTCCAGTTTCAACTGTTCTGCCTTATTATTATTGGATCATGCTGGTCATTTATGAACATTTGAACATCTTGGCCATGTTCTGTTATAATCTCTACCCGGCACAGCCATAAGAGGACTGGCCACCCCACATAGCCTGGTTCCTCTCTAGGTTTCTTCCTAGGTTTTGGCCATTCTAGGGAGTTTTTCCTAGCCACCGTGCTTCTACGCCTGCATTGCTTGCTGTTTGGGGTTTTAGGCTGGGTTTCTGTACAGCACTTTGAGATATCAGCTGATGTACGAAGGGCTATATAAATACATTTTATTTGATTTTATTTGAGGAGTGGCTTCGGGAAAAGTCTCTGAGTGTTCTTGAGTGGCCCAGCCAGAACCCGGAATAGAACCCGATCTAACATTTCTGGAGAGAGCTAAAAATAGCTGTGCAGCGACGCTCCCCACCCAACCTGACAGAGCTTGAGAGGATATGCAGAGAAGGATGGGAGAAACTCCCCAAATACAGGTGTGCCAAGCTTGTAACATAATACCAAAGAAGACTCAAGGCTGTAATCGCTGCCAAAGGTGCTTCAACAAAGTACTGAGTAAAGGGTCTGTGATATGTAACAATGATATATTAATTTTAATAAATGAACAAAAATGTCTAAAAACATGTATTTTCTTTGTCATTATGGGGTATTGTGCGTAGATTGATGAGGGGAATGATTATTTAATCCATTTTAGAATAAGGCTGTAATGTAACAAAATGTGGAAAAAGTAAAGGTGTCTGTATACTTTCCGATCACTGTAAGATTCTTGAGAATACAATGCCATTTAAAACAACCTGGGGAATAGTTACAGGGGAGAGGAGGGGGGCCAAATGGAAGCTGGGGATGATTCGATCCTCATTGTAGCATGAGTTGCAAGGTTGCACAATTCACCAAGAATATCAGCGTATGTCAGCCTAACAACATACAATCAGGAGGCAGTTTGAAACCCACCTAGGCGAGATGTCACAGCCCTGTCTCATGAAGGCGCCGAGGGAGAACCAGAGACTGTTGAATATCCCAAACTCGTTGGTAGACTCATTAGTCTGGATCTGGCCGTCCTCGTACTCCTCTGTGTGCCACTCATATGGGCTGAATCGACTGACCAGGAAGAGCACCACGCTCACACCGATGTAGGCAAACACGATGCACATCCAGATTTCGTAGGCCAGAGGGTCCAGGAAGGAGAAGACCCCAGGTTTTGACTTTTGGGGCTTCTTAATCATAATGGAAATACCCAGTGACATAAAGGGCTTGGAGAAGTCTATTACTTCTTCTCGGACGAGGGTGATGGTCAGCGGTGCCACAGCTATATCAGCTTTCTGGGGAGGAGAGAGAGAGAAAGAGCTTGATGTTATAAAGAGCTGATGTTGTTGTTCTAGGGAAACCGGGTGGGCATTAGTAGTGTTTAAAGGGAACTACTGGGGATGTTCGTATACAGCAAGTTATTGGATTTGATCAATATTATAAGGCCCATGCATCTCTTTTCTTACCCCATAGACAAGCTCTCCCACCATTCCGTTCCAGATCTTGGTCTCAGCGTCTCGGGCTCCATATTTTCCATCCCCCACAATTTTCAGCTGGTATTTGAAGCCGCAGTGCTTGGCTATCTCAGCAGCCAGATCTACACAATAGCCCTCGTATCTTTCATTGTCTAAAAAAAGGTCAGCATTCTTCTTGAGCATTACATATGGGGCTTCCTGAGGGAGAAATCCAAAAATACTGTTCAGTCCAGCAGGAGTGCCTTTAGCCTTTACATCATGGTATATAGTTCATGCTAGCTGTATACAGGTAGAGACTTTTCACTGAATGATTGAACAGCTCATAAAAAGACGTAGACTACTATGGGTTTGTTTGTGTATGTACAGTGTCCATATTAGAACCACATCAATATGGACACAGTAATACTATAAAAACATGATTCTATGGACTAACAATTGCTAAGTTTTGATTTTCAATTCAATTGTTGTGAATTAAAGAGTCAGATGGTATGAATAGAGTCAATGATAAGTCATTACCAAGATTGTGGTCACAATGACCGTTTTGTTTTCCATTCCTGTTGTGTCATTCGGAAACACGTCTGATTTTGTGACAGCCATTTTGTCAACTTCGTTCCAATAACCAATCTGTGGAGGAAAATAATGCATAGTGAATGAGCAATTCCATAATGTCATGAGACGGTAGACAGCGTTGTTGTTTCAGATGAGTGTAAACATACAGTTATGAATATAACTATTGTTCCCTGAAGGAGCGAACGAGGTATAACATACTATGGGGAGTCTTAAATCAAGCTAATCTGAAAGCAATCTGAAATCACGCCCAACAGGTCAATGGAGGCCGATGTCACCCTTGGAAGCCTTCCTGGCTATAAAATTGTGGCTCGCATACATTTCGTCAATTCCGTACTGCTCTTCAGCGAGCTCGAACCCCCTGACGGTATGGGGCCAAAATATGTTGTACCTCGTTCCCTCCTTCAGGAAACAGTATTTATATTTCTAACTGTACCTTCCCTTTCAGTCGGTCACTCTGTATAACATTCTACGGGGACATACAATCACGGCCCAAGCCGGCGCAGAGGGTACCAAACTAGGTCCACGGCAGCCAAAGCACACACAGCTTTCACCAGCTCAAGAACAATGCTTACCTTGCGAGCCTGAAATGTCCATACTAGTACAAAGAACCGCAAGTCCAAAGTAACAGAACCCCTGTCATGACTTGGTAAAGCGCAGATACGCACGGCATAGGATTGACCAGAGTAAATGAACCACAGCAGCCTGAAGCTCAAACCCACAGAAAACCTGCAGTAACCTGGAAACTGTGTACTGGCGCACTGCCACGGCAGTCCAAGGCTCATATCCACAGGAAACTGCCTAACATCGACCCCAGTCCATACCAGTTCCAAAAAGTCTCACACAGAGACCCAACATGTCTGGAATGCCAGAACTCACACAAGGAACCGCAAGTCCAAAACAACAGTACATCTGTTGTGTCTTGATAATGCGCATTCCCTATCGATGAACCATGGCAGTCCAAGGCTCAAACCCGCAGGGAAACTGTGGTGACGCGGATAAATGCGTAACATGTGCACTGCCTAACACCTGCTCCCAGACGCAGCCATAAGAAAATCAGGAATTTGGTGTTGCATAACTGTTAACCAAACATATATATTCTTATTTTATTGATTTAATTATTTGTAAACTCAGGTTCCATTCATCATTCGCTGACTGTATGGTTGTAATCACGTTTGAGAGTAAACCCCTAGTCCTCAAATTCAACCTTTCAGGGGCCAAACCCACAGTTTCAGATCTATGTGTCAAATTGTCCTATGTGCCTGGGACAATAGACCCCGACGACACAGAGCCCTCTAGGGGTCCCCCAACAGGTAGATGATCTCCCCAGGAACCAAGGTTGTCTGGTCCAATGGGGAGCCACCAGACCCTCCTGATGGACCCTCTCCACGGTGGCCTGAATCCAGTATACCAGAGGAACACATAGAGCAGGGTCCAAGGCCAATGATAGACCAAAGCATCCCTTCCCAACGGAGCACCCAGATCCCTCACTGAGAAGAGCAGACGTCCGTTTTCTTGCGATGCATAAGATCTACGTCGGCCCTGCCGAACAGGTCCTATATCTGGGCCACCACCGAGGGGTGCAGTCTCCATTCCGTAGAGATAAGCCTCCCCTGGAATGTAGGTCTGCAACCACGTTGAGAGATCTGGAAAGATACTTCCCCCAGAGCGACAAATTCTCACTGCTTTTTACAAGCAGATAACAGGCCAGGTTTAAGAGAAACCTTGCCCTCCAACATCGGACGGAAAGCCTCAGCGCTAGCAACGTCGGGGAAACCCTGAGCAAACGATGGCAGTGGCAAGATGCGTCCAGACACGTAGCAATCATCTAGCTCTGAAACAGACACATCAACAGAAGTCCCAGAGGCACCACAGCTATCATAGATGCCATCAGACCCAACAACCGCAGGCATAAGTGAAAAGACACTGGGTGTCCCAGTTGAAACCATGCCAAACAGAGCCGGAATGCGACCGTACTCTTGTTGGGACAAAAACCTAAGATTCAGAACCGACTCAGAACAAGACCCAGAAAACTGAATGTGCTGAAACGGAGGCAAAAACTTCTCTTGTGATTCACTGTGCACCCCAGAGACTGAATATGGGAAACCAACATGGAGCTGGAGCTCCAGCTGTTCCCTCAACTCAACTACCTCATCTATTCACATGACAATATGCATCCGTCAGATCTATGGACATTAACATATTGCTGGGTTGCATCCATTGCAATAGACGGCAAAGTGTGAGCATGTTGAATTTACAAACCTTGAAATCCTGGATTGGACACAAAGTTCCATCGCTCCTGGGAACTAAGAAGTACCGGCTGTACCAACTGCTCTGTACTTCTGATGCAGGGACCTCTAATTAACTTATACTCTGCAGCAGAGGTAACTCTAGGTCTTTCCTTCTTGTGGCGGTCCTCTTGAGAGCCAGTTTCATCATAGCACTTGATGCTTTTTGCGACTGCACTTGAAAAAACGTAGTTCTTGAAATGTTCCACATTGACTGACCTTCATGTCCTAAAGTAATGATGGACTGTCATTTCTCTTTGCTTATTTGAGCTGATCTTGCCATAATATGGACTTGGTCTTTTACCAAATAGTCCTTCTGTTACCAAATAGTCCATCAAGCACTATGATGAAACTGGCTCTCATGAGGACCACCACATAGTCCCAGCCGTCGTCGGGGTCTATTGTGCCAGGGGCATAGGACAATTTGACACAGAGATATGGAACTGTGGGTTTGGCCCCTGAAAGGTTGAATTTGACAACTAGGGGTTTACTCTCAAATGTGATTACAACTATACATTCACAGCACAACTGATTGGCTCAAACGCATTAAGAAGGAAAGAAATTCCACAAAGTAACTTTTAACAAGGCACACCTGTAAATTGAAATGCATTCCAATTGCCGGCAAACCACTACCTGGTGAAGCTGGTTGAGAGAATACCAAGAGTGTCCAAAGCTGTCATTAAGGCAAAGGGTGGCTACTTTGAAGAATCTAAAATATATTTTGATTTGTTTAACACTATTTTGGTTACTACATGATTCCATGTGTTTTTTCAAAGTTTTGATGTCTTCACTATTATTCTACAATCTAGAAAATAGTAACAATTAAGAAAAACACCTGAATGAGTAGGTGTGTCCAAACTATTGACTGGTACTGTGTATATAGATAAATAAAATCATGGTGTACAAGACATCATGATTGTTGCCTGTCTGAGTGGACTAATCCATTGTGGAGGCTGTGGGGATGGCACATTCCATCACTCGAAGACATGCTACTGAAATTGTATGTGGTTATATTAGGTAGGAACAATGGTGCAACACTAATACAAATAATATTATTCTGTAACAGATGCACTTTCTCCCGCATTGGATTGTAATGATGTGCGCTGAGAGTCGGGAAGCAAGTTCAGGGTGTGAATACATTTAATTAATAAATTAAACAAACATGTAACACAAACAGCGCACTGACATGGAACAGATACAATGAAACCAAAGGGAGTCACATAAAGGGCAGGTAATCAAGGAGGTGATGGAGTGTCATAATGCACAATTAGGCGTTACGCTGGTGACAGGTGTGCGCCACGACAAGAAGACTGGTGACCTAGAGGACGGAAAGGGAGCACACGTGACAGGATAGCAGTTGCTGTCTGTGGTTCTGGAACACATCCGTGCGCTGTTGAATTGGCGCCTTTTCCTAGACCATGTTGCTATGTGCATAAAGGCCATGTTAACCAGCATATTGGTGTTGAGGCAGCAGCGGTTAGGAGATGAGAAAACAGTCATTGCCTAGATTGTCTAAGAAAAGTGAGGAGGGCGGAATCCCCAACTTAATTAGGCCTATAATCAATAGTCTAACTGTTAAATGTGCCTGGCGTTATAAATCATCCATACACATCGACAGAAATAAAACAGATCCTGCTTCTGTTGCCTTTGAGTGTTTGTTTAATAGTCTACTGATTCCGTGAGCACCAAGCCTATGTGAGCACCAACCACATGTCAGATAAACCATTTAAAAAATGTTAGTCTTTGCTATGGTGTAATAAAGGCTTTACACTTTTTTTTGCGTTAGAACAGCCTCTCTGGTATTATTTCTAATTTATTTAGTGTTTACACTGTTCCAAATTGCCAGAAAAAATATATTTATAATAATAATAGCCCTCATTTTTCTTGATCTCCTTATATTTATTATTATTTTTATTGTTGTGATCATCATTATTATAACAATATGTAATATCATTATTATTAGTTGGCTTAGTATAGCAACCTTCTATAACCACCATCGTTCTGTAGGCTTGGAGCACATCCTGTTTAGTCTTAATACATAACTTACTTAGGCCTATATTCCAATACTTATATATAAGCTACAGTACTGTATCAATCAATTATTCATTCATTCATGTCATTACACGAGTCATTCCTGATTTGAAATGCAATCAAGCATAATTTTTTTAAAATAAAATAACAACGCAACCCTTGAATAATTAGCGTAAACGATAAATAAACCGTTTGTCACGTTCTGACCATCGTTCATGTGTGTTTTCCTTGTTTTAGTGTTGGTCAGGACGTGAGCTGGGTGGGCATTCTATGTTTGGCCTGATATGGTTCTCAATCAGAGGCAGGTGTTAGTCATTGTCTCTGATTGGGAACTATATTTAGGTAGCCTGTTCTGTGTTGGGTTTTGTGGGTGAGTGTTCCTGTCTTTGTTTGTGGCACCAGATAGGACTGTTTCGGTTTTTTCACGTTTCTTGTTTTGTAGATTGTTGTATTTGAATATTTATTAAAGATGGACAAAACTAACCACGCTGCATTTTGGTCAGCCTCTTTCCCCAGAAAACCTTTACACCGTTCCATTTTGGAAATTGCATTCGCGAATGAATGCGACTGGTTTTGGTCTTTGCTGTAATAAAGGCTTTACAAAATGTTTTAAATAATAATTACAGACTCTCTAGTACACTTAATTGATTTAGTGTTTACATTGTTCCGAACCGTTAGAGAAATTAGATTGTAATCTAACAGCACCAGTTTGGCAAACATATGCACACAGCACTTGCTCCTTACTTTATTTTTCTTGATCTCAGTATTTTCCACAACTTGACCCCCTGAGCAACCAGTAAAAATTCCCCCGTTTCAAGTTTATTTGTCATGTCCTCTGCATACGTTTTGCTGTCAGATGTGTTCTGAGTTTGTTAAAATGAATTTACTTATGTGATTATGATATTCTATAGTTCGGGCCCTATTGGTCATGTGCATGCAATGCATACATGTGTCACGTAAAGAGAGCAAAGCAACATCTAGGGGGACCCACTGACAGACACCTAAGTCAGATCTGAATCCTGGAGCCTTCGTGTGATTGAAAAGTTAGTAAATTGCGTGAAAATGTTCTTCCTTCAGGCGAGCTGAAGAGAGAAGAATTTTGAAAATGGATGACAGCCCTGATATTGTAGCCAGTAAGGCGGGGCTTCCGAGGGTGGGCTCAGCATCTATCATATTGAGACATGTTCTAGCCATATCCATATTCAGAAACACTAACATACCTTCACAGGACCATTATTCTTCAGCTCCATGATATTAACAGAGTAGTTAACTCGTTTGCCATGTTGATCAAACTGAATATTCCCTGTGAGACCGTCCACACGAACCTAGAAGGACACAAAACCACAGCGGCAGAATGGCAAGACGCCACCATTAAATACCTGTCATAGACCAATTTACTTTTTCCACACAGATCTGGATTCACATTGCCTTGTCTAAGCTTTGAAGCCAATGCTCAGGGTAGAAATCCTGAGAGTGTGTGGGAAGACTATTGTCAATGCTAGCTGAGGGGAGAATGTGTATGTTTTTGTGTGTCCTTATACTTCAGTCTCTGTGTGTGCGTGTATGTGGTAGAGCCAGCCAGCCGTTGCCACGGCAACCCCATGCTGTCACCTGTTTGAGCGCTCGTTCAATCTCCACTCCCTGCGCCCAGGGCACGGCGGGGTTAGCCAGACAGTCGCCGTTGTTGCCCTTTCTGGCGATGTCAATGCGCTGCTTGTGCAGGAAGCGGAAGGCCTCCGTCATCACCTGCACCGCGTCGTAGGTCAACGCCGACGTGTACTGCAATAGAACAGAAGGGGAAGGGTGTGTAAGTGTGTTGGGGGGTGAAATGGGGACACAAGGGAGGAGAAGGAAGAGTTAGTGTGTTTCTGAGAGGGGTTGTGAGGACGTCAGTGTGCTTGTCTGTGTGTGTGCAAGCGGCTGTGTGCCTGGGTCTGCACACACACACAGTATGTGTGAGGGAGAATAGGGGCAAAACATTTTGAAGCCGAAGCCACAGCCACGTCACAGCTCCCGGGGATGGAGAAGTGCTAGCTGAGTCCCTCTCAACTCAGCACCCACGTGGATGTCTACTCACCCTAATCTTACTGTCGGCACCAGGGTACTCCTTCTCCTCCAGAGCCTCCCAAATCTGGTCAAATTTGGAAACCAACGGGTCATCGAAATCCACAATCTGGAAACCTGAGACGTTGGCTCCTCCATATTGAATTTTGGAGAGGTCCCCATCCACAAAACCCTGAAATGAAAAACAAGGGAATCCAAGCACAGACATGAAATGGGAATGTTTGCTGTCAAACAAATGTCAGCTGAAAGAAAGAAACGGGAATGGAATTATTACCCAAAGCTAACTTATTTGGCAATACATAAGAGATTCAATTGGAAGACGATCACTCTGGCTTCTCAATGTCTCATCGCTATGCTTTTAGCTTAATAAATCAATTTTAGGGACTATGTTCTCCCTGAGATTCCAATTCCACAGCTGAGTTGTGAAAACTCACCAAATTTGCAATGATATAGTGGTAGCCTTTCACATGTCTGCCAATGGTGATAACCTGGAGAAAAGATCAGATAGGTAAACAGAACAGATCATATATGAAACCATAATGACATGGAAATCAAACAAGACAGTCTCCATGTAATCATATTCCGTATGCTACAGTAGTCATGAGTGTTATTCTTATAGGCTTTATTTACAGTCACGAACACCTGCCACCTGCCAGTGCTATCACTTGTCAGTAACGAACCAAAACAGGAAGCCCATTTCAGTAATTACCTCAAAAGCCATTTCACTAACTACCTCAAATGACACACCTGCAGCTAATCCCACCACATGAGTGACACCTCCACTTAGAAAGCCAGTTAAATGAAGAGTTAAATAATCATTTGAATAAAAATGCATTGTACGGAACTTCCTATAGGCAGAAAACTGTGACCGGTTTTGATTATGTTTCTCTCAGATAAAACCTTTAGCATGAAGCAGCGAGGGGAATACGCATTGATTTCAGTGTTTTGTGAAACACACATCTGCTTCCCTTAAAAACATATCGATGTACTCTCCCACGGGCCAGGGATGATTTATAAATAACCCGTTTATGTAAATCTCTGTGGCCTTTAATTCCACTTTTGTTGCAGTTTAATTTAACAATTAAGGGGATTGTTGCAAGGCAGTCCACTTGGGGGGTAGGTGTGAAATGTTTGCAGGCAAGGATGACACTCACCCACACAGGCAAAAACAAGATCTCAACTGCTGCATTACACACACTCATCATTGCAGTCATCATAAGCTCAGTCATAGCAGAATAGCTGTTCAATATAACACTGCTCTAACATCAGGGCCAGCACAAACTACCAGAGGACTGAGCTTTTATGTTTACCTGTTCCATAATATCTTTGACTTTGTCCTGTTCACAGTCCAGGATGACCCGTCTCTCCTTCTTGTTCTCCAGGTCCTGGAAGAGGGAGCGGTAGGCCTCGTCTTTCCTCTCGTCCTTCAGGTTGCCCACGTTGATGGCGGTCACCTGCCACTTCCTTTCTGCAGCCGTGTCCAGCACCACCTGCAGTGTGGTCAGACCTGGACAGACAAGAGGGTCATGTTCATTGGGCACGATACTGACAAAACAACTCTGAACTGAGTGAAACGAGGAGACACAATCTGAACTTATCTCCAATAAGAAATTGTTGTTTTTGTTTTCTGTCACAAAAACATTTTCCTATGGTGTATTCTAATGAAGCTGACCCGGGATAGGACACACTTAGGATTTGCCATAGTACATCTGAGAATACAGATCCTCACAGGGTTTTAAATTAATGCAAATAGATACAGTGCATTCGGAAAGTATTTAGACCCTTCGACATTTTCCACATTTCTATACGTTGCAGCCTTATTCTAATATGTATTAAATAAAAACATCTCCAGCAAATATACACACAATACCAAATAATGAAAAGGATAAAACAGGTTAATACACATTTTTTCACATGTATTAAAATTAAATAACGGATATACCTTATTTACATAAGTATTCAGAACCTTTGCTATGAGATTCGAAATTGAGCTCAGGTGCATCCTGTTTCCATTGATCATCCTTGATGTTTTTACAACTTGATTGGAGACCACCTGTGGTAAATTCAATTGAATGGACATGATTAGGAATGGCACACATCTATCTATATAAGGTCCCACAGTTGACAGTGCATGTCAGATTAAAAACCAAGCCATGAGGTCAAAGGAATTGTCCATAGAGCTCTGAGACAGGATTGTGACGAAGCACAGATCTGGGGAAGGGTACGAAAACATTTCTGCAGCATTGAAGGTCCCCAAGAACACAGTGGCCTCCGTCAATCTTAAATGGAAGAAGTTTGGAACCACCAACACTCTTCCCAGAGCTGGCCGCCCAGCCAAACTGAGCAATAGGGGGAGAAGGGCCTTGGTCAGGGAGGTGACCAAGAACCCGATGGTCAGTCTGACAAAGCTCTAGAGTTCCTCTGTGGAGATGGAAGAACCTTCCAGAAGGACAACCATATCCGCAGCACTCCACCAATCAGGCCTTTATGGTAGAGTGGCCAGACAGAAGCCACTCATTAGTAAAAGGCACATGACAGCCGCTTGGAGTTTGCCAAAAGGCACATAAAGACTCACAGACCATGAGAAACAAGATTCTCTGGTCTGATGAAACCAAAATTGAACTGTTTGGCCTGAATACCAAGCGTCACTTCTGGAAGAAACATGGCACCATCCCTACGGTGAAGCATGGTGGTGGCAGCATCATGCTGTGGGGAAGTTGTTCAGCGGCAGGGACTGGGAGACTAGTCAGGATTGGGGGAAAGATGAATGGAGCAAAGTACAGAGAGATCTTTCATGAAAATCTGCTCCAGAGCGTTCAGGACCTCAGACTGGGGGTGAAGGTTCACCTCACAACAGGACAATGACCCTAAGCACACAGCCAAGACAATGCAGGAGTGGCTTCGGGACAAGTTTGAGTGTCCTTGAGAGCCCGGAATTGAACCCGATCTAACATCTAACATCTGTGGAGAGACCTGAAAATAGCTGTGCAGCAAAGCTCCCCATCCAACTTGACAGAGCTTGAGAGGATCAGCAGAGAATAATGGGAGAAACTCCCCAAATACAGGTGTGCCAAGCTTGTAGTGTCATACCTAAGAAGACTCGAGGCTGTAATTGCTGCCAAAGGTGCTTCAACAAAGTACTCAGTAAAGGGGCTGAATAGTTATGTAAATGTGCTATTTCAGCTTTATTTATTTTTATACATTTACAAAAATGTATAAAATCCTGTTTTTGCTTTGACATTATAGATTTTTTTTGTAGATTTTTATTCATATTTTGTACCCTTATTTTACCAGGTAAGTTGACTGAGAACACGTTCTCATTTAAAACAAAGATCTGGGGAATAGGAGGGGGGATGAATTGTAAACTGGGGATGATTAGGTGACCGTGATGGTAGGAGGTCCAGATTGGGAATTTAGCCAAGACACCAGGGTTAATTAACACACCTACTCTTAAAATACGTGCCATGGGATCTTTAGTGACCACAAAGAATCAGGAAACCCATTTAACGTCCCATCCAAAAGACAGCACCCTACACAGGACAATGTCCCCAATCACTGCCCTGGGGCATTGGGATATTTATTTTTTTAGACCAGAAGAAAGGGTGCTTTCTACTGGCCCTCCAACACCACTTCCAGCAGCACCTGGTCTCCCATCCAGAGACTGACCAGGACCAACCCTGCTTAGCTGCAGAAGCAAGCAAGCAGTGGAATGCAGGGTGGTATGCTGCAGGCCATTAATAATGGACATTTAAAAAAAAAACATATTTAGAAAAAGGCTGTAACCTAATAAAATGTGGAAAAGGTCAAGGGGTCTGAATAATTTCCGAAGGCACTGTATATATAAGTTACATTACCACCATGATTCAAAAAAAGTATAATTTCGTACCAATCTACACACAATACCTCAAAATAAAAAAGCAAACACAGGTTTTTAGAAAGTTTTGCAAATGTATTCAAAATAAACTGAAATATCACATTTTACATAAATATTCAGACCCTTTACTCATTACTTTGTTGAAGCACCTTTGGAAGCGATTACAGCCTCGAGTCTTCTTTGGTGTTTATGAAGGTCAGATGGGGGGGCTTTGTGAAGATAGAAAATCGAGCAAACGTTTTTCCTCAGAACACACTGTAAGTCATGATTACTGTAGGGTCATTATGACTCAGTTAAGGTTGACTGTTTCTCTGATGCCCATTAAAATAAGATAATTTGTTTTTTTTCTGATTTAAGCTCCGCTCAACATGCGCTGCGGGCGATGCGAGGCGATGAGAGAATATCGTTTATTGCTCAATATGGCAAGTTGTTAGGCAGATGCGTTGGTTAGAATGGAAATATACAGTATTCAGAAAACGTCTTCACAGAGTGGAATGGATTTCGTGTATCCTTCGTGATGCATGTGTATTGCATGTTCTGACTCAAAGAAGGGTACTCAACATTGCATGCGAGAAGCATTTTCACGCGTTATGGTTTTAGAAAAGACTTGTATCTTCCTGGGATAGTCAGGAATAACCACACCCTACCATACCACCAACTTTACCATAAATTGATACCATTCTACCAACAAAGACATACACTATATACAGACAAAATGATGTAGACACTCCTTAAAATTTGTGGATTTGGCTATTTCAGCCACACCCATTGCTGACAGGTGTATAAAATCAAGCACACAGCCATGCAATCTCCATAGGGAAACATTGGCTGTAGAATAGTCTTACTGAAAAGCCCAGTGACTTTCAACGTGGCACCGTCATAGGATACCACCTTTAGAACAAATTAATCTGTCAAATATATATTAAACACACATTCATTAGCTCATTTAGAAACATTCAAAGCAAAACAAACTCAACAAATGGATTGACACACTCCATTTATAATGAATGCTACAGAACCCTCTTGGAATTCCCTTTTGGTTGGAACACTTCAATCAAGAGACAGAAATTCAAAGCCAACATAATGTATGAAGTCATAAGCAATCTTGGGAGTCAAACAAATATAACATTTTCAATGACAAATGTCAGAGGTTAATCTTCGAATGCACAATGTATAAAGTGTAAACAACATGACAGAACTCATGTAGCATAAAAAATCATTATGGACAGGATGATATAATCTTATACTGACCACATACTTATACAGTACCACACTCTTGGCATTCGATACGCCATCCCATCTGGTTGGCGCTTAGTGGGACTATCATTTGTTTTTCAACAGGACAATGACCCAACACACATCCAGGCTGGAGTGCTGCATCAGAGGACCTGGCCTCCACAATCACCTGACCTCAACCCAATTGAGATGGTTTGGGATGAGTTGGACCGCGGAGTGAAGGAAAAGCAGCCAACAAGTGCTCAGTATATGTGGGAACTCCTTCAAGACTGTTGGAAAATAATTCCAGGTGAAGCTGGTTGAGATAATGACAAGAGTGTGCAAAACTGTCATCAAGGCAAAGGGTGGCTACTTTGAAGAATCTCAAATATATTTTGACATGTTTAACACTTTTTGTTTTTTGGGGGGGAATTACTACTTTGATTCCATATGTGTTATTTCATAGTTTTGATGTCTTCACTATTATTCTACAATGTAGAAAATATATATATTTTAAATAAAGAAAAATCCCCTGAATGAGTAGGTGTCCAAACTTTTGACTGGTACTGTAAGTCAAATATTGGGTCAATAATGATGGTATTTCACCCTTTGTTTTACATGTTTGCAGCTCTACTGTCTTCACACTTTCACTGTTTTTACACATTAGGGTATCCATTTCCTTCTTTCTCCTCAAACCCTGGCCTGTATTGATCTTTGTAATGGACACAGATCATCCAATAGTATATCTCTATGTAACATACTGTAAGTGAAGTTGAAACACCATACACATTGGTATTCAACATTTCTGTGAAAATGTTCCCATCATTCCAAATCGCCACAGCCTTGTATGCCATCACTAACTAAGAAAAACAATAGACCAATGGAGTTTCTCCTTCATGTTTCATTTCCCAAACAGTTTGGGCATGTCTAGCTGAGCAGATGTCCCATGGAGCCACCTTCCATCATGGTGTGTCAGCTGTCATTTGGTGGCTGACAGGCGGGCTGTGGAGACAGCTAGCACCCTTGGAGAGAAGGGGGGTGAGGCTGAAGGACAGTCAGAGAAGCGCTCTCAACCACAAAACATACAGACACATCCAGAACCTCTCTCTAGAGTCTAGACTAATTCAATATTAAATCAATTGTAAATAGAGGCAATGACGCTGTGAGTTCAGTCAGAATATAAAATGCTGTATTCAAGGTGTGCACCTATTCTTGCAGTACCTCTTTCTCTCAACTAAAGCTCAAATTCAAACAATTGCAGATAAAGATAAAGTGTATTTTGAATGTTAAAGTAATTCTGTATCGGAGGTGTTGACCTTATTGTTTCTCATCAACGTGGTTTGGTGACATACTCTCTACAGTTTTTTTTTTAAACGTGAAAACGTGTTTCACAAAACAAGACAACTAATGGCATGATAAAGGGTGGGTTAATGCCCCCAGGCAACCATAGGGAGATGGGAAACAAAATCTACAATGACAAAGCCATGTCATCACAAAACACTTCAGTGAGGATTATGCCTGACTTCCAAAGAATGCCAGTTGTAGCTTTAGCCAAATAGAAATGGGGTGTATTACATCTTCATGGTACAATCTGTGTAAATCACGATCAAGTGTTAGTCTTACATGAACAAGTTTGTATATACATCAAGTCAAATCTTTAAATCTGTTTTCCAGCTACAGATCTAGGGTGGTATGAGTTCCAAATACACCCTTATTTAGCCCCTCCTTCTGAGGCAGTAGTATGCACTTCAATAGATCTGAAGGGATTTAAATCAAATGTTATTTGTTACATGCTTTGTAGACAACGGGTGTCGACTAACAGTGAAATGCATAATTACGGGTCCTTTTCTAGAGGTCAACACCTCCGATACAGATACACTACATTGTGAAAAGTATGTGCTCGTCGAACATCTAGATGTTGGAACATTGCTGCGGGGGCCTTGCTTTCATTCAGCCCGAACACCATTAGTGAGGCGATTAGGCCTGGCTTGCAGTTGGTGTTCCAATTCATCCCTAAGGTGTTCGACTGGCTTGAGGTCAGGGCTCTGTGCAGGCCAGTCAAGTTCTTCCACACCAATCTCGACAAACCATTTCTGTATGGACCTTGCTTTGTACATGGGGGCATTGTATGCCATTGCATGGGGGCATTGTATGCTCTCGTTGGCTGTCCCACGCTTCATATTCGTCGACAAAACCCACTGGCTCCAGGTCATCTATAAGTCTTTGCTAGGTAAAGCCCCACATTATCTCAGCTCACTGGTCACCATAGCAGCACCCACCCGTAGCATGCACTCCATCAGGTATATTTCACTGGTCACCCCCAAAGCCTATTTCTCCTTTGGCCGCCTTTCCTTCCAGTTCTCTGCTGCCAATGACTGGAATAAATGGCAAACACTACTGAAGCTGGAGACTCATATCTCCCTCACTAACTTTAAGCATCAGCTGTCAAAAACTCACAGATCACTGCACCTGTACATATTAATCTGTAAATAGCCCATCCAACTACCTCATCCTTTGCACCCCTGTATCTCTACTTGCACATTCATCTTCTGCACATATATCACTCCAGTGTTTAATTTCTAAATTGTAATTACTTTGCCACTACGGCCTATTTATTGACTTACCTCCCTAATCCTACCTCATTTGCACACACTGTATATATATTTTTTTCTATTGTGTTATTGTTATTCCATGTGTAACTCTGTGTTGTTGTTTCTGTCACGCTGCTTTGCTTTATCTTGGCCAGGTCGCAGTTCTAAATGAGAACTTGTTCTCAACTGGCCTAACTGGTTAAATAAATGTGAAAAAAATATATACACTGTTCAAAAAAATAAAGGGAACACAAAAATAACACATCCTAGATCTGAATGAATGAAATATTCTTATTAAATACTTTTTTCTTTACATAGGTGAATGTGCTGACAACAAAATCACATCAATGGAAATCACATTTATCAACCACTGGAGGTCTGGATTTGGAGTCACACTCAGAATTAAAGTGGAAAACCACACTACAGGCTGATCCAACTTTGATGTAATGTCCTTAATAAAACAAGTCAAAATGAGGCTCAGTAGTGTGTGTGGCCTCCATGTGCCTGTATGACCTCCCTACAATGCCTGGTCATGCTTCTGATGAGGTGGCGGATGGTCTCCTGAGGGATCTCCTCCCAGACCTGGACTAACTTTGGACCAACTCCTGGACAGTCTGTGGTGCAACGTGGCGTTGGTGGATGGAGCGAGACATGATGTCCCAGATGTGCTCAATTGGATTCAGGTCTGGGGAACGGGCGGGCCAGTCCATAGCATCAATGCCTTCCTCTTGCAGGAACTGCTGACACACTCCAGCCACATGAGGTCTAGCATTGTCTTGCATTAGGAGGAACCCAGGGCCAACCGCACCAGCATATGGTCTCACAAGGGGTCTGAGGATCTCATCTCGGTACCTAATGGCAGTCAGGCTTCCTCTGGCGAGCACATGGAGGGCTGTGCGGCCCCCCAAAGAAATGCCACCCCACACCATGACTGACCCACCACCAAACCGGTCATGCTGGAGGAAGTTGCAGGCAGCAGAACGTTCTCCACGGCGTCTCCAGACTGTCACGCCTGTCACATGTGCTCAGTATGAACCTGGTTTCATCTGTGAAGAGTATAGGGTGCCAGTGGCGAATTTGCCAATCTTGGTGTTCTCTGGCAAATGAAAAACGTCCAGCACGGTTTTGGGCTGTAAGCACAACCCCCACCTGTGGACGTCGGGCCCTCATACCACCCTCATGGAGTCTGTTTCTGACCGTTTGAGCAGACACATGCACATTTGTGGCCTACTGGAGGTCATTTTGCAGGGCTCTGGCAGTGCTCCTCCTGCTCCTCCTTGCACAAATGCGGAGGTAGCGGTCCTGCTGCTGGGTTGTTGCCCTCCTACGGCCTCCTCCACGTCTCCAGATGTACTGGCCTGTCTCCTGGTAGTGCCTCCATGCTCTGGACACTACACTGACAGACCCAGCAAACCTTCTTGCTACAGCTCGCATTGATGTGCCATCCTGGATGAGCTGCACTACCTGAACCACTTGTGTGGGTTGTAGACTCCATCTCATGCTACCACTAGAGTGAAAGCACCGCCAGCATTCAAAGTGACCAAAACATCAGCCAGGAAGCATAGGAACTGTGAAGTGGTCTGTGGTCCCCACCTGCAGAACCACTCCTTTATTGGGGTTGTCTTGCTAATTGCCTATAATTTCCACCTGTTGTCTATTCCATTTGCACAACAGCATGTGAAATGTATTGTCAATCAGTGTTGCTTCCTAAGTGGACAGTTTGATTTCACAGAAGTGTGATTGACTTGGAGTTACATTGTGTTGTTTAAGTGTTCCCTTTATTTTTTTGAGCAGTGTATATATATATATATATATATTTTTAATTGTCACTCTGAAACAGAAAAGGGCCTTCCACAAACTGTTGCCACAAAGTTGGAAGCACAGAATAGTCTAGAATGTCATTGTATGCTGTAGTGTTAAAATGTCCCTTCACTGGAACTAAGGGGCCCAAACCATGAAAAACAGCCCCAGACCATTATTCCACCTCCACCAAACCTACAGTTGGCACTATGCATAATAGGGGCAGGTAGCGTTCTCCTGGCATCTGACAAACCCAGATTAGTCCGTCGGACTGCAAGATGGTGAAGCGTGATTCATCACTCCAGAGAACGCGTTTCCACTGTTCCAGAGACCAATGGTGGCAAGCTTTACATCACTCCAGCCAGGGCTTGGCATTGCTTATGGTGATCTTAGCCTTGTGTGCGGCTGCCCGGCCATGGAGACCATGGCTCTTCCTTAAACACACACACGCCAATTCACACACACCAACGAGCCACCACACACACCATTGAACGCACTACACAATCGGTTGCTATGGGTACTGTATGTGTGCATCTTTGACCTAATTAGAAATAGCAATGTGATGATGAAATATGCAAAGAGAGCCAGAGATGGCTCTTCAACCAGGGACTGAAGCATTATAGCATTAGCATTTTCAATAAAACATGCTGTTAAACATGTTTTCTGTAGCGAACACTAGCACAACATTTTACTTCAACTAGCACTGTAGAATCAGCATCTTGATTCCCACATATAACATGTGCTAATTGGACCTTCTGAGACCATTGAGTTTCTCTTGATTCATATAATGTAGTCAATGCTAGCACACATTCCACTCCAACTAACATTGTAGCATTAGCATCTGCATTCCCAGGTGCTAATTGGACCTACTGAGACCATGGTTATGGTAAAACCTATTCAATGTAGTAAATGCTAGCACACACTCCACTGTAACTAGCATTGTAGCAATAGCATCCTCATTCATCATAGCATATTCTACCGGAACGTCTATGGCTATGGAGATTCTCTTGAGCCCTATTCAATGCAGTCACCCCTGGCACACATTCCACTACAGCTAGCATTGTAGCATTAGCATAACTTTCTTCATAACATCGGGCCTTCTGTGGACATGAATTTCATTAGCTCTATTCAATGAAGTCAATGCTGACACACATTACACTCCAACTAAAATGGAATACCTAGTCAGTTGTACAACTGAAGGCATTCAACTGAAATGTGTCTTCCACATTTAACCCAACTTCTCAGAATCTGTGGGGGGATGCCTTAATTGACATCCACTTCATTAGCGCCTGGGGTACAGTGGGTTAACTGCCTTGTTCAGGTGCAGAACGACAGATGTTTTACCTTGTAGCGGAACAGGTTGAGAGCTTCATGTTCCTTGGTGTCCACATCATCAACAATCTATCATGGTCCAAACACACCATGACAGTCGTGAAGAGGGCACGACAAAGCGTATTCCCCCTCAGGAGACTGAAAAGATTTGGCATGGGTCCTCAGATCCTCAAAAAATTATACAGCTGCACCATCGAGAGCATCCTGGTTTCATCACTGCCTGGTACGGCAACTGCTCGGCATCCCACAGCAAGGTACTATAGAGGGTAGTGCGTATGGCCCAGTACATCACTGGGGCCAAGCTTCCTGCCATCCAGGACCTCTATACCAGGCGGTGTCTGAGGAAGGCGCTAAAAATTGTCATCCATCCTAGCCATAGACTGTTCCCTCTGCTACCACACGGCAAGCGGTACCAGAGCGCCAAGTCAAGGTCCAAGTGGCTTCTAAACAGCTTCTACCCCAAGCCATAAGACTCCTGAACAGCTAATTAAATGGCCACCAGTACTATTTCCATTGCCCACCCTTACGCTGCTGCTACTCTTTGTTTATTATCTGTGCATAGTCACTTTAACTCTACCTTTATGTAGATATTGTAACAGTTTTCGTAGATGGAAGAAGGTGTGGACCAAAGCGCAGCGTGGTACGTGTTCATGATTTTATTAACTGAACACTGAAATACAAAACAACGTGAATAAACGAAAGAATTGAAACAGTCCTGTAAGGTGCCGAAAACACTAAACAGAAAATTAAACATCCACAACCAAAATGGGGAAAACAGGCTACCTAAGTATGATTCTCAATCAGAGACAACCAACGACACCTGCCTATGATTGAGAACCATACCAGGCCAAACACATAAATACAACATAGAAAAAAGAACATAGACTACTCACCCCAACTCAAGCCCTGACCAAACTAACACAAAGACATAATAAAGGAACTAAGGTCAGAACGTGACAGGTATTACCTCGACTAACCGGTGCCACTACACATTGACTCTGTACCTGTACCCCCTGTATATAGCCTCACTACCGTTATTTTACAGCTACTCTTTAAATATGTTACGTTTATTTTTTACATCTGTCTTTTTTAGTTAACAATTATTTTTCTTAAAACTGCATTGTTGGTTAAGGGCTTGTAAGTACATTAAGCATTTCACTGACATTTCTGACTATTTTGAAGAAGTGTACTGGTTTACGACGTCTTCAGAGGGACAAACAGTAATATTGCTTTTTTTCTTATGTTTTATGGGAGTATGCGAGCACAGATGTTCACTTCGCCTAGAAGAGTTCTGCTAGGAGCAAACCAAACCTATGTATGCGGACACCTTAAGAGGATCAATGTGAGGATCAATGTGAGAAAGAGCGAAAGAGAACATAAGATCGTGAAATGAAGGGGGATGAAACATAGTATAGGGAGAGGGGGCGGTGAATGAAATAAACGTAGAAATAGAGTAAAGCCTGTATTAGCCAGTGGCACGACACAAGGGATAATCAACAAGGGGCTATGGGTTCTATGGAAAATAATGAACAACATGGAAGGTGTGAACTGACCTTCCATGGAGTTGCATTATTTTCCAGAGCATGCATAGATCCCCGAATTGACTATCCCTTTTATACCATGGCTATAATTTAACACATTTGCCAGTAGAAATGTGTTCAACATCCACTGAAGTAGCTTGCTAGTTTAGCTAATCAAACCATGAGTCCTAGCTTACCATTGTGAAAATCGAATTCAACAATGCCAATAACGTTTTCAACTCGACTTTTGCTCTCAAAAGCAGCTCAAACATAGAACATGTAAGAATGAACTACAACCATTGAATTCTACCATGCAAATATACCGTGAGTTATCGGGAAATAACGCAGGCTCTAAAAAGCCTTCAAGCAAATCAGAAACAAGTATTCAACAATTCCATTGGTATAATTAAGCAATAAGGCCCAATGAGGTGTGGTATATGGCCAATAAGGGGTGTGTCCAGGCGGAGTGCCTATTGCTATTATTAACTGGTTACCAATGTAATTTGAGCAGTAAAATAAATGTTTTGTCATACTACTTTACAGTGTATTATAAACTGGGTTATTCGAGCCCTGAATGCGGATTGGCTGACAGCCGTGTTATGTCAGACCGTTTACCATGGCTGTCAGCCAATCAGCATTCAGGGCTCAAACAACCCAGTTTATAATACCCTGTAAAGTAGTCCTTACACACAGTGGTAATATTCCCACCTATTATCTTTATTAGGTCAGTCTTCCATTCTACTGTGTGACTATGGCAAGCCTGCCTTTAGCTTTTATCATCAGGTATTATCACCTACCGGTACTGCCAATCTAATTCACTCTCATTTAGACATATTGGAAATGAAGACTAATAACATCATGTAATGAAACGTTTATCTTATTTCGCCTTTCAACTATCCTTATGCAACCCCAATAATATTATGCATATTACTATTTGGCCTCGCAAGCCACCTTGATCTCACAACCTTTGCAGGGACAATCCATGTAAGCTTGCAAGATCAGAGTGGCTTGCGAGGCTAATTACTTTTGCCCCCGGTACTAAAATGAGACTATGGAACTCTTTGTTCTAGACCTTGTAACCTTGCTATCAGGACAGTCACATGAAATATAATTCCTTTTGGGGAAATCTACACACCAAAAGGGTTCTGCGGCTAAACATTTTGGAATCCATGTAGAACCCTTTTTGGTTCCAGGTAGAACTATTTTGTGGAAAGGGTTTTACCTGGAACCAAAAGGGGTTCTTCAAAGGGTTCTCCTATGGAGACAGCCGAATAACCCCTTTTTGGTTCTAGATAGCACCTTTATTTCCAAGAGTGTAGACGTGTCCTTTTCAAAGTAGTGTCATACGAAGTGGTGTCATCACAATGGGTAAATACTGCCTGACATTACAATATCCTCCAGAGTAGCAACTCAATGCATCACACTTAGTCTGCTACATGAAACAGAAAATGGGAATACTGAAAAACGTCAACAAGGCTGAAAGCCTCCATGCAGATAGACAAAAAATTGCTGGGGATATAACAATCACTTCACGTGAATATTTCTGGAGTGAATTGACCTATTCCCAAGTTTTAGACCATTCAAATGCAAGGTCATTCTCTAGCAAGATATTTAAAAATGAGTGTTCTAAATGAGGAGTTCTACACAACAGAACCCACCATTAGAAAAAGTTAAAAAATATATCACTTTTTCTCTGTCTCAAAATGTGCATCAGCCAAAATGGCTGACGTAGTTACATGTGATAACATGCTACATCTTAGCTGTTCCCATTAGATAACCTGCCACATTTAGCCCTGTATACTGTATGCTAACCTGTATTGCTGGCCGTGATTTATCCGGTAACATATTCCATATCAGCCAATTAAAATAGTCGATGTAGTTGGATGTGATCCAACACTTCATGAAAGCATACTTAACAGAAGTGCAACAGCACGATCTGATAATCAAAACAATTAGATCACATGCATTTGACTGACTGGTCATATAGCACACAGTGTAGAGCATTTGTCTGGCTCACAGTGTAGAGTGAGCGTCTGGCTCACAGTGTAGAACAAGCGTCTGGCTCACAGTAATTGTTGCAAGAGTTTGAATCCCACATGAGTATTCTCTTCTTAGGAATGTAGAATTACATTTATTGATAGTGTGTTGAGAAGGGAAGCAAAACCAACAGCTTGAACATGGAGATTACAATGCATTTAATAAGAAGCTACTTCTTTCCTCAGCCTTTCAGATAAACACACTGCTGTGGCCTATTAGGCATGCTGCATAGGCTACATGGATGTGTACATCTAAATGTAAGCATGCAACGAATTATATTCTTTTTTTTTTTTTTTACAATAATCTACTTTGTCACATATGTGTTATTTGACTCGAGGACCAACAGTGGGGCATTTCTTCTTCAAATAAAAACCTTGCCATAAAGGGGATTAGAACTTGCGGCTGTCATATCTTGTCATATCTTGCCATCTATGGGCACACCACCAATTAACGAAAGCAGTAATGGGATGAATTACAGGTATTTGACAAGACCACAAGTGTCTTAGACTTTTTTTTTAATGATGTACGAATATAAACGTACATGTTGTGTAATCCTCCTACATCTTTATTGCTGTGAAAGCACATGAAGGTGTGTGAAACAGATACACATAAACATGGGATTTTCTCATATATGTGAAAATGTGCCTTTTGAATTCAAGGATGCATAATTTAATATTGGGACACAACACTTTACAGACCAAGGGGAACAAAAGTAAACCTTGAATTTTGAGGTTGTCCCTCTGGTGACCAAGTTGACCTATTTTAAGAAATGACAATGGGTGGTGGATATAAACTCTTTGATAGACTGCTGAGGAATTTGTTAACGGATATAATCACGGGCAGCTGTGCAGGTAAAAAAAAATGGGAAGAGCTAAAAGTTTAAAAGTCTATTTTTTTTTCTTCACAACCCAGCAGCTCCCCAGGACCAGTGGATGCCACTGCCAAATTGTCTAAATCCCTCAATGTCAGTTAACTTCCCCCCTACTTTGCTGCGAGCCATGATAAGCTCTTACACGGGAGGTGCGATGGCCCAAGCTGATACTATCTGACAAGTTGTTTGTCATCACCACAATGGCCTGTACAAAGTGTCATTCTAGTATCTTGCTCTGTTTGGAACTGATATGAACGCCCTCTGTGTCTAGAAAACATGGTGGTTTATGTGCATGTAACATGTCACATCCAACACATGGCAAACAGCCTAGTAACATAACCTTTCCAGCATGTTTGAGTGCTTTGTAATTACATCCGCATAGCAGTTGTTTTGGCGGTGTCGGAGTTGGAACTGCGTTAGAGCTGTCGAATCCACAAGTGGCTACCTAAAGTGGACATTGCAATTGGCTGCACAAAGTCGCATTAAGAAATATCCCATGCAGCCTTGTTTACAAGTTTGAACTCTAGAATGTGAATATGATTATATAAATCCTCATTATTTTGTTTAATGCTTATTCAATTTGAGCGTAATTATTTCTACAGTATATAGCCTACAATTTCTCGTTGTGAATTTTAACACAAGTGGGGCATGTGTGGCTTCGTGACAATGGTCGCAAGAGCAGCTGCTCAGGGATTTGACAGCTCCAACACAGTTCCACCTCTGACACCACCAAAACATATGCTATGCGGGTGTCTGTTATTGCCGGTTAACGCTTGATCTGATTGAATCTAGGCCGTAGTTGTGTTGACCAGAGGGCGGTCTCTCCACGAATATCTGTGGAGGTGTAATTTGAATGTAATTTTATCACAGTTGGGTGTCATACACAGTACAGTACGTATCTTCTCTTCAACCTTCAGTTTTTGACAGCCTTTTTGAATATACAGTAACTCCAATGTCAACTTTAAATATTGGCAAAAAGCAGTGTTTAAAAAAAAATCTGTAACCCATACGGTTCCACAGTTCCTTGAGATGCATATAGGCTGTGGGCTCTGCCCCGGTCAGTCCCTAGCCACACCCATAGTCACTTTCTGGTTTGAGTGTTAGGAAAGGGGAAGCCATCTTGACTGAAATTTTTGTAACTAGAGATACTGGATATGATGACGCGTTGACTATGTCTCCGCCCTAACAATGGGATTCGTTTTTGGCAGACATTGGTTGGAGTAAACCCTTTCGCTTTAACTCTTCCTTTCTGTTGTAGCTAGGAAATTATGAATATTTTTAAAGCCTAGTTTTCTCAACTCCACACAAGTGAGAACATTTTCAAAGTCTTCTTTAAGGGATATTGTATTTACTATCAAGAGGTTTCCGCTGTTGACTATAGCTTCTAAGGACCAAATTTGGGATTTCTTGCAGGAATGTGGGACTGAACTGAATTTAAAATGTTATTTCATTGGACATTGTTGCTCAACTGAAACAGAGACTTGATTTAGAATGTTCATTTGTGATTCAGAGACTGAACCAATGGGGGTAGATTGGCCATGTGGCAAATGAGGTAGCACCACAGGTCCCAGGGTGGTGGGGGGAAATGCATCTAGGGCCTAATCTGTTAAACTAACCAGCTAAAACTCTCGATCTTATACGGTAGGACATTATTAATCAGTTGTAAAAAGGTTTAATATTGGATATGATGGGACCACAGTTTTTCTAATCAGGTCACAGTTTTTTTAAAGATCTTAGTAAAACTCTAGGCCTTGGGGAGGATGAAAACCATGTAAAACAGCATAAACATGTAGACTTGTTCAAAATAATTATATTTTAAAGCTAGAATAACAGGGGGTTTACACTACACAGACACAGAGACAGCAACACGAGTGGACAATAGTGTAGACTTGCCCTCTGCAACTGTAGGCCTAATTAAAAATGAATTTACAGATGTCAACTATTTTTTGATTAATTCCAGTCAATAATTTTGGATTGGAAAAAGTCTAGGTAGGTTAGTCAGCCTAAGTTTGAATATAAACGAAATTTGATCCCATTCACATTGTCTCCTGACACAAACAAATGGGCTATACATATACAACGTTACCGCTATGTTTACTGGCCAGAGCATACTAAACTGTATGCAACTGTTTTTGTTAGAAGCTTATAGTTGACTACACTAAACAATCATCACTTTTTCGTGCAATACAACATGTCAGATCGCTAATGTTTAGGTGTAGCCTGCTACAGCATTTATTTAAAGACCTTGTGCTTGTGTCTGTCAAGAGTGATATGTTATCACGTTCACTAAGTAAATACCTGAGGAAAGTGGAGAGCGAGGATTAAGCTTTGTGCATTGTGCCCTGCCCCCACGAGCTGCGATTTCCATGAACATGATTGGTCAAGACATGCACAGGGAATACAGCAGCACTCCGATTTGAAGGACAGAGAAATTGTGCGCCAGTTGACAAATCACGAGGCAAAAAAATCAAAAACAACACTTTGCTATATAAAATAAAAATTAAAGGGACACCCGTGGCGGCTCATGGGCCTTTTAAAATTATTTTAATGATTTTTGTGCCATTTCTCTGTTGTCATAATAATATTTAATGAGCATTCGGCTGATCAGTAGGCAATGGCGGTTTTCTGAGGTCGCGTGAATTCACATTCAAATGTGCATCAGCAACAGACCCGCTCTGACTCTGTCATTATTATGCCAAGATTATGGATACAACTTTTTTTTTTAACAAAGGAGGTGCCAAAAAAGTAGCTCAACACTGCTAGATTTGTGAAATTAACCTAATCCTTTTCTAAAAGTACATTTTCTAAAAGTTCTGGCTCTGATGGTCTGAGTGCAGACTGTCTGTAAGAGATTAGTGTTTAGCACAGACAGATCAGCTACTGCTGCAGAGGACAGTGCAGTCAAGGTAGGAAGAACACAGAAAGACACACTGACACAGATGTAGCCTACTGCTGCCAGTTAATATATTTGCATCATATGATGCGAGCTTTGTCGGGCTAGGTTTAGGTCATAAATCCTATAGAATGTCAAAGCTCTTGTTCCAACCCAATACCACCACACCTGACTCAACCAATCAAGGGTTTGATTTATTGATGAGTCAAACCTGTTGTCCTGATGGTCATTCCACATGAAATCAATCACCTCTTTGACCGCACCCCTTTTGATTTGAACAAAACTTTCCATACTTATGGCATTTTCATTTAAATAGGGGTAGATTCTGTTTTTTTAAGGTAGTACCTCTTACCTCTATCACTGTCGTAGAGATAGGCAAACTTATCCCACTTGTAGTACTCGATAAGGCTGAGTAGGGGTCCTTTGATGTCAGGCCTCATCTGGATGATGAACTGCTGAGTTCCGTCCAGCGGGAAGCTCGGGGTGATAAATGACACATGGAGAGTCCCGCAAAACGAAGTAATCGTATTGACCGACTTCTTGTCGTAGAATCCAAAGATGGCGTAAACTCCTCTCGAGAACTGGGAACAGACTGAAACGAGAGAAGATGAAAAACACTCATGGGGTTATGTATGCTTAAGTCTTGGGTGACAGTGTGACATTTAGATAAGATTTATTGTCTGTTTTCACAGAAATGTTCTTTGTGCCATTAAAACAATCACATCCCCGGACATAAAATGGAAGATACTAGAAATGACTGATACTGTGAAACATTTGGCTTCCAAAAAGTGCTGTAACAAATGAAAGTTTGAACGTTCATGAACTTTATTGCTACCTTGTAATGTCTGGCATCGCACATTAATATCTAAAGCAGCCTTTGCCACTGGAGAAGCTGGTTTTAGCTGATGAATGTATTATTGATGTCCATAAGCACTGCCTGGGGAGTTTTTACTTCCAACAGTAAAATATTTGCCAGCTACTTGTTAAACTTGAATGGGCTTCTATTATAGAATTCAATACAGTGGGAATGTATGGAGAAGAAAGTTCCGTATCAGTGCAACCAATTGCTGGATCTTCATGTTGGATATCTAAGGTCATGTATATGACCCGCTCTACGTAAATCCTAGACTCTGAGACATTGTAGTCTCTGCTTGAGTTACATTAATAGGGTTATATCTAAGGTCATGTATATGACCCACTCTATGTAAGTCCTAGACTCTGAGACATTGTAGTCTCTGCTTGAGTTACGTTAATAGGGAGACCGTTTGAGGGTCAAACACATCTCCTGTGTGATAGTTGAAAGATTCAGTACAATACAAGGCTACACTATGGCACTGAGATCTATACACACCGTATGGCTCTGCTGTGGCCTATCAATTTTTCTGTATGGCTCTGCTGTGGCCTATCTATTACCCTGTATAGCTCTCCTGTGACATATCTATTGTCCTTTTGAGATCTTGTGCTGGGATACCATAAAACTTGAATGACTGGCTTTTATTCATATACAGTTATGATTTAGTTGCTTAACTCTCTATTGTGGTGGGTTTCTGTTGGTTTCGTTGCAGTTTCTGTCTCATTTTCCCTCATATTTCTATAAATATTTTAAAAACTATCGATCGACTTGTAAGTTGGCTCGTATAATCACTTATGTTAGCGATTGGTACAGTATAATCCATCTATCATCACATGCATTACCAATGCAAGTCCTGTACTATGCTAATGCACAGCACAGCGACTGTAGCTGATTAAAGGTAAATATGAATATTGAATGGCTAAGTGGTATTTCTATGTCATTTCGACAAAGGTCAGCCAAATCAGGTGTCGCTTGTAAATGCTTTTCGATCAAATGTAGGTTAATCAGGATTATTGACTTGGACATAAATGTCTCTCCAATGTAATCCATCCAATGACTAATTTCCCTCTGAAACTGGAGGATTGGAGTCTATACATTAGACATTAGCTTGCTCGCCTTGCTGCTTTACATTTTAGTCATTTAGCAGACGCTCTTATCCAGAGTGACTTACAGTAGTGAGTACATGCAATTCCATACTGGTCACCCATGGAAATCAAACCCACAACCCTGGCATTGGAAGCGCTAATCTCTACCAACTGAGCCACATGGGACCACATAGGCTGTGATGGCCATCTTTGATCTAAACATGCTGGACAGGCATGAATAGCATCAGGTTAAGCCTTTGTGATTCGTTGTTGGGCCCAGTTTAATGTATACTCTATTGGCAGATACAATTCCCACCATGTCTTGCAAGTGGGCAAAAAGCGAAGCCTTGAGAAAATGTGGACTTTCATAATTAAGCTACTTTGAAAAGATGGACATCCAAGCTACTTCGAAAATATGGAGCTTCCAAGGCAAAACAGTGACACCACCAAGTATCTTGCCACAGAATTATTCAACTTCCTTTAACACTGACATTTTTCACTTATCTCTTACACCACTTTAAAAGCCACTTCAGTTGAATCCTCCAATTAACAGCCCCACATTCATATCCCACTGATCTGTCAAGTCAGCAATTAAAGGTTTTTCAGGGGTCAATGGGAGAGCATCGTTAAGGCAGTCCGATCACTTTCGATTTGTGGCACCAAACCTAATCATTTTAGTTGAAGACACTGCCAGCCGGCCATTGATGTGGCCTCCAAGGGTGCAACCTGACTCATCAAATCCGATTTGTATCACACGCTAACTATGGTAATCTTGCCCTAAGTGTCTGCACTGTACTGTAAAACCCACCCACGCTTTTGCTACAACTAGATAAAAAATATCCAATGCTGTTTGCTAAGAATGTATGTATTGGTGATGAAATGTTAAATCATTGAAGGACAAATTCTAACTTGACATCTGTAAATGTTTTCCATTGATATTGATGCATCGTTTCTTAAGTGTTTCTTGACTCTACCATTACCCACAAACAGCATTTTCGAACAGAGGACATTCCTCCCAGAGTCTCTCAAGGGTATGTCCATTGTCAGGCTTGTGGCAGTTAACTGACAGGTCTTGACAGCAGTTGGGCTTTGGAAGTCAGAATAAGTTTAAAAGCAGTCTCTCTGCTCTGGTTTAGCATAGAATGGTTTTGATTGTTGCCCCAAAAAACAGAGGTTTGTGCTCAGACAAACGAAAATCACACTATTATTTCAGTGCTGTGTCCACTCGCTATGCTTTCCAACCAAGTTTCTACTTCATATCTCTGTTGTTTTGGAGGGAAACATTCAATGGAGACTTACTTAGGGGTATTCAGTTTAGGAAAGATAACTCTAACACAGATTTCGCGGAATTGTATGCTGTAATCCCAACAATGTAGTGCAGTTGCTATTGTGCAGTGTGATGCCAGTTTGTGTTCATGTATATATATATATATATATATACACACATACAGTACCAGTCAAATGTTTGGACACACCTACTCATTCAAGGTTTTTTTTTATTTAATTTTTTTACTATTTTCAACATTGTAGAATAATATTGAAGACATCAAAACTATGAAATAACACATGTGGAATCATGCAGCACTCCATCACTCTCTTTGGTCAAATAGCCCTTACACAGTCTGGAGGTGTGTTTTGGGTCATTGTCCTGTTAAAAAACTAATGATATGGCGCAGTGGTTAAGGGCGCTGTACTGCAGCGGCAGCTGTGCCATCAGAGTCCCTGGGTTCGCGCCCAGGCTCTGTCGTAACCGGCCGCGACCGGGAGGTCCGTGGGGCGACGCACAATTGGCCTAGCGTCGTCCGGGTTAGGGAGGGCTTGGTCGGTAGGGATGTCCTTGTCTCATCGCGCACCAGCGACTCCTGTAGCGGGCCGGGCGCTGTGCGCGCTAACCAAGGTTGCCGGGTGCACGGTGTAGCCACCGACACATTGGTGCGGCTGGCTTCCGGGTTGGATGCGCGCTGTGTTAAGAAGCAGTACGGCTGGTTGGGTTGTGTATCGGAGGACGCATGACATTCAACCTTCGTCTCTCCCGAGCCCGTACGGGAGTTGTAGCGATGAGACAAGATAGTAGCTACTACAATAATTGGATACTACGAAAATTTGGGAGAAAAAGGGGTAAAAAAAAAAAAATTTAAACTAAAAAAAAAATAGATAGTCCCACTAAACGCAAACCTGATGGGATGGCGTATCTCTGCAGAATGCTGCGGAAGCCATGCTGCTTAAGTGTGCTTAAATTTCTAAATAAATCACTGACAGTGTCACCAGCAAAGCACCCCAACACCATCACACCTCCTTCTCCATGCTTCATGGAGGGAACCACACACAGAGATCATCCGTTCACCTACTCTGCGTCTCACAAAGACAGGGCGGTTGGAACCAAAAATATAAAAAATTGGACTCATCAGACCAAAGGACAGATTTCCACTGGTCTGATGTCCATTGCTTGTGTTTCTTGCCAAAAGCAAGTCCATTCTTGGTATTGGTGTCCTTTAGTAGTGGATTCTTTGCAGCAATTCAACCATTAAAGCCTGATTCACGCAGTCTTCTCTGAACAGTTGATGTTGAGACGTGTGTGTTACTTGAACTCTGTGAAGCATTTATTTGGCCTTCAATCTGAGGGGCAGTTAACTCTAATTAATTTATCCTCTGCAGCAGAGGTAACTCTGGGTCTTCCTTTCCTGTGGCGGTCATCATGAGCGCCAGTTTCATCATAGCGTTAGATGGTTTTTGCGACTGCACTTGAAGAAACTTTCAAAGTTCTTGAAATTTTCCGAATTGATTGACCTTCATGTCTTAAAGTAGTGATGGATTGCAATTTCTCTGTCCTTATTTCAGCTGTTCTTGCCATAATATGTAATTGGTCTTTTACCAAATAGCCCTTCTGTGTACCACACCTACCTTGTCAAAACACAACTGATTGGCTCAAACGCATTAAGAAGGAAAAAAGTCCACAAATGAACTTTTATCAATGCACACATGTTAATTTAAATGCATTCCAGGTGACTACCTCATGAAGCTGGTTGAGAGAATGCCAATAGTGTGCAAAGCTGCCATCAAGGCAAAGGGTGGCTAGAATCTAAAATCAAAAATATATTTGGATTTGTTTAACACTTTTTTGGACACTACATGATTCCAAATGTGTTATTTCATAGTTTTGATGTCTTCACTAATATTAAACAATGTAGAAAATAGTAAAACAAAAAATGAATGAGTACTTGTGTCCAAACCTTTGACTGGTACTGTATACAGTTGAAGTCGGAAGTTTACATACACCTTAGCCTCCAACAGCTCTTAAATGCATGCTCTTCAACCGATCGCTGCCCGCACCTGCCCGCCCGTCTAGCATCACTACTCTGGATGGTTCTGACTTAGAATATGTGGACAACTACAAATACCTAGGTGTCTGGCTAGACTATAAACTCTCCATCAAGACTCACATTATCATCTCAAATCCAAAATTAAATCTAGAATTGGCTTCCTATTTTGCAACAAAGCATCCTTCATTCATGCTGCCAAACATACCCTCGTAAAACTGACCATCCTACCGATTCTCGACTACGACGATGTCATTTACAAAATAGCCTCCAACACTCTATTCAACAAATTGGATGCAGTCTATCACAGTGCCATCCGTTTTGTCACCAAAGCCCCATATACTACCCACCACTGCGACCTGTACGCTCTCGTTGGCTGGGCCTCGCTTCATACTTGTCGCCAAACCCACTGGCTCCAGGTCATCTACAAGTCTTTTCTAGGTGAAGCCCTACCTTATCCCAGCTCACTGGTCACCATAGCAGCAGCCACAGCATGCACTCCAGCAGGTATATCTCACTGGTCACCCCCAAAGCCAATTCCTCCTTTGGCCGCCTTTCCTTCCAGTTCTCTGCTGCAAATGACTGGAACAAACTGCAAAAATCACTGAAGCTGGAGACTCATATCTCACTCACTAGCTTTAAGCAGCAGCTGTCAGAGCAGCTCACAGAACACTGCACCTGCCCAGGGACTGCAGTTGAAAATTAGCCGGCTGGCTAAAAGCGGCACTTTTAATGAAACGTTGATTAATGTGCACTGTCCCTGTAAAAATAACAAACTCAACTCAACCTGTACATAGCACATCTGTAAATAGCCCATCCAACTACCTCATCCCCATACTGTTTTTATTTATTTATCTTGCTCCTTTGCACCCCAGTATCTCTACTTGCACATTCATCTTCTGCACATCTATCAATCCAGTGTTTAATTGGTATATTGTAATTACTTCGCCACCATGGCCTATTTATTGCCTTGCCTCCCTTATCTTACCTTATTTGCACACACTGTATATAGAGGCACTGAGTTTGAAGGTAGGCCTTGAAATACATCCACAGATACACCTCCAATTGACTCAAATGATGTCAATTAGCTTATCAGAAGCTTTTAAAGACATGACATCATTTTAGGGAATTTTCTAAGCTGTTTAAAGGCACAGTCAACTTAGTGTATGTAAACTTCTGACCCACTGGAATTGGGATACAGTGAATTGTAAGTGAAATAATCTGTCTGTAAGCAATTGTTGGAAAAATGACTTGTGTCATGCACAAAGTAGATGTCCTAACCGACTTACCAAAACTATAGTTTGTTTTAATAGTACGCAAGTATAAACACCATGGGAACACGCAGCCGTCATACCGCTCAGAAAGGAGATGCATTCTGTGTCCTAGAGATGAACGTACTGTGGTATGAAAAGTGCAAATCAATCCCAGAACATCAGCAAAATACCTTGTGAAGATGCTGGAGGAAACAGGTGCAACAGTATCTATTTTCACAATAAAATGAGTCCTACATCGTCATAACCTTTAAGGCCGCTCAGCAAGGAAGTAGCCACTGCTCTAAAGCCGCGATTAAAAAAAGCCAAACTACGGTTTGCAACTGCACATGGGGACGAAGATCATGCTTTTTGGAGAGCTATCCTCTGGTCTGATGAAACAAAAATATAACTGTTTGGCCATAATGACCATCATTATGTTTGGAGGAAAAAGGGGGAGGCTTGCAAGCCAAAGAACACCATCACAACCGTGAAGCACGGGGGTGGCAGCATCATGTTGTGGAGGTGTTTTGCTGCAGGAGGGAGTGGTGCACTTCACGAAATAGATGGCATCATGTGGATATATTGAAGCAACATCTCAAAACATCTTGTGGGCAGAACTGAAAAAGCGTGTGCAAGCAAGGAGGCCTACAAACCTGACTCAGTTACACCAGTTCTGTCAAGAGGAATGGGCCAATATGCACCCAACTTCTTGTTGGAAGTTTGTGGAAGGCTACCCAAAACATTTGACCCAAGTTAAACAATTTAAAGGCAATGCTACCAAATAATAATTCAGTGTATGTAAACTTCTGACCCACTTGGAATGTGATGAAAGAAATACAAGCTGAAATCAATCACTCTCTCTACTTTATTCTGACATTTCACATTTCTTAAAATAAAGTGGTGATCGTAACTAACCTAAAACAGGGATGTTTTACTAGGATTAAATGTCAGGAATTGTGAAAAACTGAGTTCAAATGTATTTGGCTAAGGTGTATGTAAACTTCCGAATTCAACTGTATGTATTAACCTTATGTATTCTGAGTGTATTATCATGCTATTTTGTATGCAAAGCTTGATTGTGTAAATTCTGCATTTCTTCAGTTTGTACAAACTGTGAGCAAGAATGATTAATTCCAAAGTCGCTCGTTCCCTCGTTCACCATTTAGAAAATATCCATGTGAACTAAAAATAGGATATGATGACAATGTTTTTCATATTTTATCAGCAAATCATAGCCTAATGACAGGCAGGAATCTCCCTTTAAGTAGGCCTACATATATTCTACAATTAAATAATGAAACAATTAAAATAATTAAACATGAAGTAGCAAGTTAAGCTACATTGCCATAGACCTAATATGTTGACCTTTAAGTTATTGTTTAGGCTACACTAAAATGTGTGAGCTTTTAGTTAATAGTAGCCTATAGGCCTAATAGATACAAATATAGAAGAGGCTCAGATCTGGCGTAAAGGCTTAATACTAGGTAGGTCTATTGATTGCACATACATGAAAGGGATGTCAATATTTCGACTAATAATCTAACTATAATATAATTTGCCATTTAAAAAAAAAAGTTTTATCCTTGCTTCGCTTGTTTATAACATTGTTAACTTTTTAGGCTATTTATATTCAACGATCAAGTTTTCAGAAATCACAGAGACATATAAACATCTTCATTCTATGTTTAGAGAGTGTCTGTGTGTAAAGTGACATGGGCTGGAAAATGGTGACCTAACAACGCACTGAGCTATTCTAGATTACGAGCGATTTCAAGTGCAACGTTAATAAAGACGGTTTTGGGAAACGGCTCGGAAATTATAAGATGATATTACATAGTTTTCACGATTAACTTAGCTTGAAGATTCTTTAGAAAACCGGGCCCAGGACAGGAGGACACTCTAGAGTGTTGAGGCAACATCTGCTAGCTCAGTAAACTGTGCCCAGAGCAGGTAGGCACAGACAGTGGAAGGGAAACTTGCTCTGTGAGATTGAGTGCTAAGGAGTAATCTATTAAATTGAGTCATTACCCTAACTGCAGAGGGAGAGTTGTGTGTTCAGCCCTAATTGATTAGCTGTCTGCATCTCCCTGTGAAGACTGTCCAGACCCGTACTCCCCTACACCCCAAGCATGTCATCTCATTTCAGCTTGTTAGACGTTCATAGTAATGATGGGTAATTGAGTTTGGAGGTCACCACAGATATTCACTTCATAACAGCCAAAGATGTTAGTATGATGTGAATGATGTGTGACTCAATAGAAGTAAAAAGGATATTCACATGCAAGCATGTTTTCAAAGGTTGACTTTAGCCAAGCTGTTGTAGATTTTTCAAGATCGGATACACCAGTTAGTGGATATAAACTCAGGTCCTGGAGAGCTACAGGGTGTGCAGGCTTATGTCCAGCCCAGCACCTACACAATTAAACCAATGCATAGCAATCAAGATAACAAATGTAAAATATAGTGTGTACGTAAAATTTATATAGGTTCAGAACTTTTGTGAAACAGCACATTTAAAAATATATGACAAATGGAAATCAGACTGGATGGACATCAGAAATAGAGGGGAGAGGTTTAGGGTAGAAGAAGGACAAGGCTAAATACAAACAAAATATAACTATTGTAAAATAGATTGTGTCCGTAAAATGTATATAGTATGTATAAGTTGGAAGTAAAAACCTAAGTATTGTTGTTTGTTAGTTTACTCCAATTAGGGGAGGGGTGGTAGGGTTAGCGGAAAATAATAAAGGAAAATATATTTTAAAAGATGTGTGTGTGTGTGTATATATATATATATATATATATATATATATAATATATATGTACGTCTTTTAAAATGTCCATTAAAATAACATCAAATTGATCCAAAATATAGTGTAGACATGATTAATGTTGTAAATGACTATTGTAGCTGGAAACGGCAGATTTCTAATGGAATATCTACATAGCGTACAGAGAGCCCCATTATCAGCAACCATCACTCCTGTGTTCCAATGGCACGTTGTGTTAGCTAATCCAAGTTTATAATTTTAAAAGGCTAATTGATCATTAGAAAAACATTTTGCAATTATGTTAGCACAGCTGAAAACTGTTGTGCCTGATTAAATAAGCAATAAAACTGGCCTTCTTTAGACTAGTTGAGTATCTAGAGCATCAGTATTTGTGGGTTCGATTACAGGCTCAAAAATGGCCAGAAACAAAGCACTTTCTTCTGAAACTCGTCAGTCTATTCTTGTTCTGTGAAATGAAGGCTATTTCATGCGAGAAATTGCCAAGAAACTGAAGATCTCGTACAATGCTGTGTACTATTACTTATATTTCCCTCACCAACTTTAAAGATCAGCTATCTGACCAGCTAAACGATCGCTGCAGCTGTACATAGTCCATCTGTAAATAGCCCACCCAATCTACCTACCTCATCCCCATACTGTTTTATTTAATTTTCTGCGGTTTTGCACACCTGTCACGCCCTGACCTGAGATATCTCAGTTTTCTCTATATTTTGGTTAGGTCAGGGTGTGACTAGGGTGGGTATGCTAGTTTTTGTATTGTCTAGGGTTTTTGTAGGTCTAGGTGATTTGTATGTCTATAGTGGCCTGATATGATACCCAATCAGAGGCAGCTGTTTATCGTTGTCTCTGATTTGGAATCATATTTTGGTAGCCATTTCCCTTTGGTGTTTGTGGGATCTCGTCTATGTGTAGTTGCCTGTCAGCACTCGTTTGTATGGCGTCACGTTTCGTTTTGTTATTTTGTTAGTTTGTTCAGTGTTCATTCAGTTAAATAAAGAATGTATGCATTCCACGTTGCGCCTTGGTCCGATCCTTATAACGAATGTGACAACACCAGTATCTATACTTGCACATTATCATCTGCTCATTTATCACTTCAGTGTTAATCAGCTAAATTGTAATTATGCTACTATGGCCTATTTATTGCCTACCTCCTCATGCCTTTTGTACACACTGTATATAGACTTTATTTTTTTCTACTGTGTCATTGACTTGTTTATTGTCTTATTGGCTTGTTTATTGTTTATTCCATGTGTAACTCTGTGTTGTTGTCTGTGTCACACTGCTTTGCTTTATCTTGACCAGGTCACAGTTGTAAATGTGACAGTTTATTTAGCCGATCTGGTTAAATAAAGGTGAAATAAAATAAGAATAAAAATAAACTACTCCCTTCACAGATCAGTGCAAACTGGCTCTAAACAGAATAGAAAGAGGAGTGGGAGGCCCCGATGCACAACTGAGCAAGAGGACAAGTACATTAGAGTGTCTAGTTTGAGAAACAGGCACCTCACAAGTCCTCAACTGGCAGCGTCGTTAAATAGTACCCACAAAACACCAGTCTCAACGTCAACAGTGAAGAGGCAACTCCGGGATGCTGACCTTTTAGGCAGAGTTCCTCTGTCCAGTGTCTGTGTTCTTTTGCCCATCTTAATCTTTTATTTTTATTGGCCAGTCTGATATATGGCTTTTTCTTTGCAACTCTGCCTAGAAGGCCAGCATCCCGGAGTCGGGAAGTTATTTTAATGGACAAACAAGGACATTTCTAAGTGACCTCAAACGTTTTAACAGTATTGTATATACCTGTATATTTACTTACAAACATGTTTTAAAGGTAACCAATGAACCTTGACTGGCCTGGACTAGAAAAAAAACGTTTATGTCCAGTATTTCAAAACACAGCAACACAAATCACTGTGAATCATTGAAAACAAACAACAGAATCACACATTTTATATTTTCAGTATTTGAATTATAGTTTACACATTTTTATGCTTTTTAGTTCAGGCGTAGGCTGAATCTGCACCCAGGAAACAAAACAGCACAGTACATTGTGTTTTTGAGCTGGTCGGCCGTGGTCAGGATCATGAGCACCTCATAACTAATGATAGATAGGAACCATAAAATATGTCAGTGCTATGCCGGCTCCAGCAATCTGTACTGTATAACCTTCAGCAGTTACACTAGGAGAGGGTAGACCCTATGAAGTATATTTAGCTGTCCCAATTAACTGGCCTCATTTCCTGCTCCACGAGTGTGGGTTTTTAGAGTGTCGCTTTTCCCTTTTCAGCCACTAGATTTGAGAAGCAGACTGGACTGTGTTAATATCACGATCAGTCATACTTGACAGATGGAAGTTCGCTCAAATGGACTGCAGCTAGGCATATAATGAAGTACAATTTTTTGAGTTGATGGGGAAATACATTTGTTTATTTAGGCCTGTTCTGTTTGATGTGGTGATGAAAAGGCTACCCCATATCGATTGCTCCTTTTGCTATTTGAAATGAATCACACTTGTCATCTGCATTGTTGTCCAATGTGTTGTTGCTTTTCTAAATATCCTCTACCTGTCGTTTGAATATGTTCATGTTGCCCTTTAATTGCAAGTGTTTGAGATTGAATTAGCCCCAGACAAGCAGCACTGACGAGACTATCATCGCACACGCCACACACACACACACACACACACACACACACACACACATTATCATCAGTTCAGTCCTAGCGGAATAGCTGTTAGATATAACTCTGCTCTACCACTCTGGGCCGATTTCCCGATAGTGATGGAACTTATGCTGCATTTAGACGATGGACGCAAAAGCCGCAATACCAGTCGGCATAGATGGACAAGAAAGCAAGAAAGACGGTGACGGCAAAAGCAAGTCAGCACGACGGTATGCGTTGCTATGGTGATTTCAGTAAACAAAAAGTTCCGAACAACCCCCGGTAGAAAACAACACTACGGCGATATTTTAGCTCTGGCGGCAATTCACGTCTTCCATGTCGGCTGACGGCATTCACCGCCAGCCACAACTGCATTTATCGTTGTGCTCTCATTCTAAACAGTAACATCCGGTTTGCTGTCTCCCTTATATCATCTAAACACATCATTAGGGCTTACGGGTGTTTTAACGATGTATACCTTTCCGTCAACGAATGAAGATGTAACATTCATTTTGCAAAACACCACACAATGAAAACGTTCACTAAGTACGTCATTGAGGCATGTGTTGATATTTAAAGGATCGAAAGGCAGGCAGCGATGCTCTCGGATCAGCTTTCTCCCTTTCAAATCTTACTTTATAATTAGAATAATTCCATTATACTGACGATGAATCAGATTCTAGAGAGATATTATCAACTATGGCTGAAAATATTGAGGAGTCTTATTCTAATGCGTAGCCTACCCTAATATAATGCGCCCCTAGTCAAAAAATCCAAACAGTCCTATAGTAATGGTAACAGAATCTGATGGGATTGGGATTCTATTGTATTCGTGTATTGGATTCCTATATATTCTACCATGCCTAGAAATCTGGTCCTTTTATTCTTTGTCTCCAACGCTCTAGGCGACCAGTTTTGATAGCCTTTAGCCGCACCCTCATACTACTCCTCCTCTGTTCCGCGGGTGATGTGGAGGTAAACCCAGGCCCTGCATGTCCCCAGGCACCCTCATTTGTTGACTTCTGTGATCAAAAAAGCATTGGTTTCATGCATGTCAACATCAGAAGCCTCCTCCCTAAGTTTGTTTTACTCACTGCTTTAGCACACTCTGCTAACCCTGATGTCCTTGCTGTGTCTGAATCCTGGCTCAGGGAGGCCACCAAAAATTCTGAGATTTCCATACCCAACTATAAAATTTTCCGTCAAGATAGAACTGCCAAAGGGGGAGGAGTTGCAGTCTACTGTCATACTTTCTAATGTCATACTTTCCAGGTCCATACCCAAACAGTTCAAACTACTAATTTTAAAAATGACTCTCTCCAGAAATAAGTCTCTCACTGTTGCCGCCTGTTACCGACCCCCCTCAGCTCCCAGCTGTGCCCTGGACACCATTTGTGAATTGATCGCTCCCCATCTAGCTTCAGAGTTTGTTCTGTTAGGTGACCTAACCTGGGATATGCTTAACACCCCGGCAGTCCTACACTCTAAGCTAGATGCCCTCAATCTCACACAAATAATCAAGGAACGCACTAGGTACAACCCTAAATCTGTAAACAAGGTCGCCCTCATAGACGTCATCCTGACCAACTGGCCCTCCAAATACACCTCCGCTGTCTTCAACCAGGATCTCAGCGATCACTGCCTCATTGCCTGTATCCGCTACGGATCCACAGTCAAACGACCACTGTCAAACGCTCCCTAAAACACTTCTGCGAGCAGGCCTTTCTAATCGACCTGGCCTGGGTATCCTGGAAGGATATTGACCTCATCCCGTCAGTTGAGGATGCTTGGTCATTCTTTAAAAGTAACTTCCTCACCATTTTAGATAAGCATGCTATGTTCAAAAAATGCAGAACTAAGAACAGATGGTTCACTCCAGACCTGACTGCCCTCGACCAGCACAAAAACATCCTGTGGCGGACTGCAATAGCATCGAATAGTCCGGAACCAATACACGCAGTCAGTCAGGAAAGCAAAGGCCAGCTTCTTCAGGCAGAAATTTGCATCCTGTAGCTCTAACTCAAAAAAGTTATGGGACACTGTAAAGTCCATGGAGAACAAGAGCACCTCCTCCCAGCTGCCCACTGCACTGAGGCTAGGTAACACGGTCACCACCGATAAATCCATGATTATCGAAAACTTCAACAAGCATTTCTCAACGGCTGGCCATGCCTTCCTCCTGGCTACTCCAACCTCAGCCAACAGCTCCGCCCCCCCCCCCCACAGCTACTCGCCCAAGCCTCTCCAGGTTCTCCTTTACCCAAATCCAGATAGCAGATGTTCTGAAAGAGCGGCAAAACCTGGACCCGTACAAATCAGCTGGGCTTGACAATCTGGACCCTCTATTTCTGAAACTATCCGCCGCCATTGTCGCAACCCCTATTACCAGCCTGTTTAACCTCTCTTTCATATCGTCTGAGATCCCCAAGGATTGGAAAGCTGCAGCAGTCATCCCCCTCTTCAAACGGGGAGACACCCTGGACCCAAACTGTTACAGACCTATATCCATCCTGCCCTGCCTATCTAAGGTCTTCGAAAGCCAAGTCAACAAACAGGTCACTGACCATCTCAAATCCCACCGTACCTTCTCCGCTGTGCAATCTGGTTTCCGAGCCAGTCACGGGTGCACCTCAGCCACGCTCAAGGTACTAAACAATATCATAACCGCCATTGATAAAAGACAGTACTGTGCAGCCGTCTTCATCGACCTGGCCAAGGCTTTCAACTCTGTCAATCACCATATTCTTATCGGCAGACTCAGTAGCCTCGGTTTTTCTAATGACTGCCTTGCCTGGTTCACCAACTACTTTGCAGACAGAGTTCAGTGTGTCAAATCCGAGGGCATGCTGTCCGGTCCTTTGGCAGTCTCTATGGGGGTGACACAGGGTTCAATTCTCGGGCCGACTCTTTTTTTCTGTATATATCAATGATGTTGCTCTTGCTGCGGGCGATTCCCTGATCCACCTCTACGCAGACGACACCATTCTGTATACTTCCGGCCCGTCCTTGGACACTGTACTATCTAACCTCCAAACGAGCTTCAATGCCGTACAACACTCCTTCCGTGGCCTCCAACTGCTCTTAAACGCTAGTAAAACCAAATGCATGTTTTTCAACCATTCGCTGCCTGCATCCCGACTAGCATCACCACCCTGGATGGTTCCGACCTAGAATATGTGGACATATATAAGTACCTAGGTGTCTGGCTAGACTGTAAACTCTCCTTCCACACTCATATCAAACATCTCCAATCTAAAATCAAATCTATAGTCGGCTTTCTATTCCGCAACAAAGCCTCCTTCACTCACTTCCCCAAACTTACCCTAGTAAAACTGACTATCCTACCAATCCTCGACTTCAGCGATGTCATCTACAAAATAGCTTCCAATACTCTACTCAGCAAACTGGATGCAGTTTATTACAGTGCCAAGGTTCTAACAATGAACTTAGACTTAAGATGCTTTTGGGAAACCAGGCTCTGACTTGTGCAGAGAAAGCCTGAGGACTTAACTTTCGGTTGAAGATGCACTGACACGTCTTTTCACTTGTGTGCTCTCCAAACCCATACTAGTTGAGAGAGTTTGTTTTCACAATGAAAATATTTGCGGTTGCGTTCACAAGTTAAAGGATATGTGTTCTATCCATATGCCATACTACACTACAATAGTTGCTAGGGTTTCACCATTCCCTTACCGTTTATTGCAACATTTAAGACATTTCTGATTTATGTTTGATACAGGCTACATTGTTACGTTTTAATTGACCTTTTCTTACCATCCTGAGTGGACGCGATGTTTATAGTGCACATGAGCAACACTCACAAGGTGGAAGTTAAGATAATTGTTTTTTGATAAGATGTATTTGTTTGCTGTCTTGTCACTGTGAACATGTGTGATTTGATTCAGCGTGCTCCTGGCCTGTGTGCCAGAATAGGTGTGGCCAAATGTATTTACGTGCCCATTTGGGTATGCTATCCTCATTTGGGTTGTGGTAATTGTCAGGGGAGGTTGTATTGGAGCCTGGTAGACTCATCTTGTTGGTAAAGACAGGTTTTGCATGCTTATAGGGTTTTTGCTTTTGAAGACTACATTTTGTTTACTGGCATTTTAAAGTCAGCCGTTTTTATTGTAAATGTGTCCCATCACCAGCACTGTGCAATGAAAACCAACCACCTTTTGTATCTAATCCTGCATCCCTCCTTCTGATTATTTCTCCTTATGACCGCTACAAGGCTTTTATGAAAAGTGGGGCTGTCACTGTTTGCAAGCTGCACCCGTTCCCTGCGCTGCCCTGAGTATGTGTCACTTATCTATACTGAACAAAAATACAAATGCAACATGTGACAATGTCAACGATTTTACTGGGTTACAGTTCATGTAAGGAAATCAGTCAATTGAAATGAATTCATTAGGCCCTAATCTATGGATTTCACATGACTGGGCAGGGGTGCAGCCAGGGGGAGCTAGGTCCAGCCAATTATAATTCGTAATTTTTTTATTACAGACAGAAATACTCCTCAGTTTCATCAGCTGCGCGGGTGGCTGGTTTCAGACGATCCCGCAGGTGAAGAAGCCTGAGGTGAAGATCCTGGGCTGCCATGGTTACAAGTGGTCTGCAGTTGTGAGCTCAGTTGGATGTACTGCCAAATTCTCTAAAACGAAGTTGGTGGTGGCTTTGAGATTTTAGATTAGTCAAAGTAGCCACCCTTTCCCTTGATAACAGCTTTGCACACTCTTGGCATTCTCTCAACCAGCTTCATGAGGAATGCTTTTCCAACAGTCTTGAAGGAGTTCCCACATATGCTGAGCACTTGTTGGATGCTTTTCCTATACTCTGCAGTCCAACTCATCCCAAACCATCTCATTTGGGTTGAGGTTGGTGATTGTGGAGGCCAGGTCATCTGATGCCGCACTCCATCACTCTCCTTCTTGGACAAATAGCCCTTAAACAGCCTTCAGGTGTGTTGGGTCATTGTCCTGTTGAAAATCAAATAATAGTCCCACTAAGCGCAACCCATATGGGATGGCGTATCGCTGCAGAATGCTATGGTAGCAATGCTGGTTAAGTGTTCCTTGAATTCTAAATAAATCACTGACTGTGTCACAAGCAAAGCACCCCAACACCATTAACTCTCCTCCTTCATGCTTCACAGTGGGTACCACACATACAGAGATCATCCGTTCACCTACTCTGCGTCTCACAAAGACACAGTGTTTGGAAACAAAAATCTCAAATTTGGACTCATCAGACCAATCGACAGATTTTCACCATTGCTCATGTTTCTTGGCCCAAGCAAGTCTCTCCTCCTTGTTGGTATCCTTCAGTAGTTTTTTCTTTACAGCAATTCAACCATGAAGACCTGATTCATCAGTCTCCTCTGAACAGTTGATGTTGAGATGTGTCTGTTACTTGAACTCGGTGAAGCATTTATTTGGGTTGCAATTTCTGAGGCTGGTATCTCTAATAAAGTATCCTCTGCAGCAGAGGTAACTCTGGGTCTTCCTTTCCTGTGTCGGTCCTCATGAGATACAGTTTCATCATAGCGCTTGATAGTTTTTGCGACTGCACAAATTTTACGGATTGACTGACCTTCATGTCTTAACTTCTTGGATATAGGGGCGCTATTTTAATTTTTGGATGAAAAAGGTTCCCGTTTTAACCTCTTACCTCTACCTGGGACGCTTGCGTCCCAACTAGATCTCTGGAAATGCAAATGTGCTACGCTAAATGCTAATAGTATTAGTTAAAACTCAAAAGTTCATTAAAATACACATGCAGGGTATCAAATTAAAGCTACACTCGTTGTGAATCCAGGCAACAAGTCAGATTTTTTAAATGCTTTTCGGCGACAGCATGAGAAGCTATTATCTGATAGCATGCACCAATACACTACAACAGAAAAGCACAGCAGGGGACGTAAACAAAATAATTAGCATTTCGGCGTTACACAAACCGCACAATAAAATAGAAAACAGTCATTACCTTTCACCATCTTCTTTGTTGGCACTCCTAGATGTCCCATAAACACTATTGGGTCTTTATTTCGATTAAATCGGGCCATATAAAGCCAAGATATCGTTATATGTAGACTGTGTGATAAACGAAAAAAACAGCGATTTCACAACGTAACGTCATTTTTTAAAATTCAAAAAGTAGACGATAAACTTTCACAAAACACTTCGAAATACGTTTGTAATGCTACTTTAGGTATTAGTAAACGTTAATAAGCGATAAAAATCATCCGTAGGCGATGTAGATATCATTAGCTGTCGTCTTGGAAAAAATTTCAGGAGAGAGCTCTTCCGGAATGATCTGGGCGGAGACCGGAGGTAAGCGGTGCCCCTCTTTCGGTTCAACCAAGAATCAAAGATGATTAAATTCACAAGATACTCGACAACATGGGGATGCTGTGGGAGTTGAATGCTCGGTCTTATCTAATTCGGCTGACTGTTAACAATTGCGGTAGTGGCGCAAGGATATTTATTTCCATTTTCTGTGATCAGGTTTTCCTGCGCTTTCCGATGTAACGCACGTTATGTAATAGCCACAGTCGTGATTTAACCAGTTTTAAAAACGTCTGAGGGTTTCCTATACACACATTCTAACCATATGAACGTACTATATTCCTGGCATGAGTAGCAGGGCGCTGAAATGTTGCGCGATTTTTAACAAAATGTTCAAAAAAGTAGAGGGTCGACTGAAGAGGTTAAACAAGATATTTTGTCACGAAAAGATGCTCGACTATGCATATAATTGACAGCTTTGAAAAGAACACACTCTGACGTTTCCAAAACTGCAAAGATATTGTCTGTGAGTGCCACAGAACTGATGTTACAGAAAAAACCCAGATAAAAATCCAATCAGGAAGTGCCGCATTTTTTAAAACCGCCTCATGCCAATGACTCCTTATATGGCTGTGAATGGGCCACGAATGAGCTTAGGCTTTCTCTCGCTTCCCCAAGGTGTCGACAGCATTGTGACGTCTTTGTAGGCATATCATTGGAAGATTGACCATAAGAGACTAAATCTACCAGGTGGTCGCTTGGTGTCCTCCATCGCAATTATTGCGTAATCTCCAGCTGCAGTATTTTTCTGTTTGCTTCTGATGAGAAGCCAATGCCACCACTGAGAGATTATCGAATAGATATGTGAAAAACACTTTTGAGGATTGATTCTAAACAACGTTTGCCATGTTTCTGTCGATATTATGGAGCTAATTTGGAAAAAAGTTCAGCATTGTAAGTGACTGCATTTTCCGGTCTTTTTCTTAGCCAAACGTGATGAACAAAACGGAAATTTTGGGAAAAAATGATCATTTGCTATCTAACTAAGAGTCTCGTCATTGAAAACATCCGAAGTTCTTCAAAGGTAAATGATTTTATTTGAATGCTTTTCTTGTTTTTGTGAAAAGGTTGCCTGCTGAATGCTAGGCTTAATGCTTATGTTAGAGGTTAAAGTAATGATGGACTATCGTTTCTCTTTGCTCGTTTGGGCTATTCTTGCCATAATATGGAATTGGTCTATTACAAACAGGGCTATCTTCTGTATACCACACCTACCTTGTCACAACACAACTGATTGGCTCAAACACATTAAGAAGGAAATAAATTCCAAAAATGTACTTTTATCAAGACACACCTGTTAATTGAAATGCATTCCAGGTGACTACCTCATGTAGCTGGTTGAGAGAATGCCAAGATTGTGCAAATCTGTCATCAAGGCAAAGGGTGGCTACTTTGAAGAATCTCAAATATAAAATATATTTGGATTTGTTTTACACTTTTTTGGTTACTACAGGATTCCATATGTACTATTTCATAGTTTTGATGTCTTCACTATTATTCTACAACGTAGAAAAACTCTGGAATAAGTAAGTGTGTCCAAACTTTTGACTGCTACTATATATAAAATTACCTTTCATTCATATACCACCAACACATGCAGCACTCTCTTTAATGATGTCTTGGCATGTTGGTATGTTAGCTACTACTGCACTACTGCGTTTATAGAAAGACTGATTCATCCAATGAGCCAGATAGCCAGGTTGCCAGGGAAACCAAACACTTTCCCTGTTTGCTTGCGCTGAATGTCTGAATACTGTAAGTAATGTGTGTGAAAGCTTACTCCTTCAGCGTTGTCTGTTAATATGTGCATATAAAAGGATGGAACAACAACATTACAAACACAAAGAAAAGAGATAATGTATATGGACAAATGGGGAGACATTCCATGTAATTTATAGAAAGGCATACTGTGGACAACGTGACACTTGCATTCTGGGTTTGAGACAATATCTGTTGTCCAATGATTTGGCAGTGTTGATTAGAACAGTACATTGGTTGGTAAGAATAAGAAACGATATCCCATTGTTAACCTATATGTCCTGTGTTACACTTCTTTCTGTCGATTCTACCAAAAATAACCCCAAGCCTTATTGGATATGATTGCAGTTACATTCAGGGCGCATTGTCTCAATTATACCTGCTCAAATTGGTTTATCATGCATGCGTGATGTAGCATTCTCATTTCATTGCTATGGTGCTGTAGAGACACCAACCACATATAATTGGTCAAACCATTTAACACATATACAATATATTATTTTCATGCAGTAATGTTCAGAATAGATCACATCACATGGCTAGATACAAATTAAATCATATGTTCATTCCAAAGGCTAATTTTCCGTTTGTCACCATAGAGATATACTAATCAAGTTATTATGATGTTGGATCATTACTGAAAGATGATTGCGCCATCGTGCATCAGTCATTCCACTTGCTGTGCTTTGGGTAATTTGAAGAACAACACCACCGATGTCAGGGAACGTTCAGGCGCATAAGCCTTACAGAAAGACGAATGCAACTTCAGTCTACTCATATATCAATGGAGAGCTAGCCTGGCACCACGTTGCTATGGTAACAGTGGCGCAGACTTGGCTGCGTTGAGCTACTGAAACACTGTGAAATGGGTCGTGTATGTCTCTGACATCAGATTTCTGTTGACTCCCTTTCCTACAGTACAGATACTGTACCACCCATCAACTTTAAGTTACAGCAAACCATACATGCGTGTGTCGTTTCGGGTTAGTACAGGCGGATATAGTTTTGACTCTAACAAGGACCAAATGAAAACAACCCTGACCAAGGGTCCCACTGCATTGATAAACAATTGATAGACATTGATAAACAACAAACAACAACTGGAAATGAAGGGTGAGAAGAAGCTTAGAGGGCTGTCCTCTACCCCCTCCAACCAAGCCTTTACATGCATGCCCTGTCTGCCACCGCAACTGTGGTCAAGTCGTACTAGAAGCCTTTTATTGGCTGGAGCACAATTACTTCTAGAGGCGAGTGGAAATCGAACTGTCAGATAATTTATGCATCCCCCCCGCCGCTCTCCCTCCAACTCCCACGCTCTCCAGTCGCTGCGTAGCCACAGAAGGAGGATAAATAGATCTTATAATAAATAGACGGGGGGGGGGGGGTCAACTCTGAGAATGAAAGTACTGTATGTATGCACTCTAGCTCATTGTACTGGTCTGTGTGGCATATCTTCCAGCTCCTACATGTTTCTGAAGTCTCAAACGGAGGAAATCTACAGTACCTCTTCAAGAACAGAACTCACACACACACACACACACACACACACAGCCAGCCACCCTTTCTTCCCCTCGCAGCAGGTGCAATCAGAAATCTTTCCCCGCAACTAGAGTGACAGATGCAACAGAGTTACCACCTACCTACGGCATTGCAGGGTTCCACAGGAAAAAGAACACCCAAGGTCTCTTTAATTGAATAGGCTGGAATTTCACTGTCAAGTACAAGGGGAGGGGAGCAGAGTGCTGGTTAGATAAACATATCGTGACAGAGGAGAACCCCCGAACCCTTCAGTAGTGTTTTCTTTACAGCAATTCAACCATGAAGACCTGATTCATCAGTCTCCTCTGAACAGTTGATGTTGAGATGTTAACCCCCCTATCGATTAGACCTCTTATGGTGGTTTTGGATAGGTATGAATCATCCTGTCTCCTTTAATGGACCTTGGTTGCTCGGCTGCACACAGATTCCTTGTCTATCTCATATGTGGCATTACGTAAGCCTGTTTAATAGGTTGCTTGAATAGAGAATAACATACTTCTCACAATTATTTTCTACGTCTGGTTGGGTTTCTATCTCACTGCCTCTTGCTCTGTCCATCCTCCATTGCCCACTTTCTCTGCCCATCATGATCTTTCACTCTCCTCTCTCTCTTACACATGCAGGGGGCGGCAGGATAGCCTAGTGGTTAGAGCGTTGGACCAGCAACCGAAAGGTTGCAAGTTCGAATCCCCGAGCTGACAAGGTACAAATCTGTCGTTCTGGCAGTTAAACCCACTGTTCCTAGGCTGTCATTGAAAGTAAGAATTTGTTCTTAACTGACTTGCCTAGTAAAATAAAGGTTTTTTAAAAATGCACACACACAAATATGTCAGGCTTTTTGATGAGAACAGGGGAGAGTGGGCTAAGTTGAGACATTTTTTACATTCATCATCACTCCGCCAAGGGAAATATTGTTATTTCTAACAAAGATATTTAAATATACAGTAATTCAGGATGTTGTGTACAATCAGAATTCATGTAAGTTGACGTTTTTAAAACATAGCTTGTCCAAAAAAAGTGGTCCCTTGGCAGATCTTACGCCTAAAAATTTCTTCCCTGAATTAAATATTACCACTACCTTTTGTCTATCGTTACTTACCAAACACAATCACTTTTGTCTTTTAATAATTTTAAGCATATTTTAACGCAGGCTTAACACCTAACAACTTTGTACCTGTTTTTTAGTTTTTTTTACACTTTTAACATAGGCCAGGCCCTGTTGTTACCTCATATCCCAGCAACAATGGCTTGCATTATGCCTGGGAAGAAAACATTTCTATTTGATCAACTTGCCATTCCCTCAACTTACCCCAAGGCAAACATTTTGTGTATGGTTTCCTAGCAACAAGGGTGGCTTAACACACCCCTTTGGCTCCACTTACCCCACTCTCCACTAATAAGAAATAAACCTACAACAGCGTCCCGATTCAAATCGTAATCAAAACGAAAAATTCCTCTCCATCAGAGGGGTAGTGAGCTCGGCATCTAGTGTTGCTAATGAATGCACCCCTACAGCAAATATCCCGATTAGAACAAACAGAATAATAATATGCGTTTTCCAAATTGATCCAGCATCAAATCGACTATACAAATATTGTGTTACTGGGGCTCCCGAGTGGCGCAGCGGTCTAAGGCATTGCTTCTCAGTGGAAGAGGTCTCACTGCAGTCCCTGGTTCAAATCCAGGCTGCATCACATCTGGCCATTGTTGGGAGTCCCATAGGGCGGTACGTAATTGGCCCAGTGTCATCCAGGGTTGGCCGGGGTAGGCTGTCATTGTAAATAAGAATTAATTCCCATAGGGTGGTGCGTAATTGGCCCAGTGTCATCCAGGTTTGGCCAGGGTAGGCTGTCATTGTAAATAAGAATGAATTCTTAACTGACTTGCCTAGTTAAATAAAGATGACATTTAAAAAATAACAAGACACCCTCTGGATGTTGATTTGTGACCTTCATTTCCACACCTTTTTAATGGAGTACTAAGGATTTCACTGCATCTTCCAAATTCTGAGCTAAATGGTGACCAGTGCATATCAAGGGGTAAAACCAGACAGAGAATTATGATGCATATAATGAATATGCTGTTGCTGAACCCGTAGCTATAGAATATATTTCTATGACTGAACCCACTTAAGGCATGCATTGTATTACATATCACTCAATTGGCTCTGAACACAAACATCTACCAATGGACTCAAATAAATATATTGTTATGATCTGTCCACCACACTTGTACCTCTGTGCCCAAATGTGACAGAATTCGATCAGGTGAAGTGGGCAATATTAACCTGGTACTAGATTTGTTTGGTGCCGTCTTGACGACTGGGTCCAGGCAGGACAATAAGTCCAGCATTGTTTTTACCATGTGTCGTAGATGCTGTTCTGAAGTGTAGCTATTTATTATAATGGTGATAAGTCTCAGATGTCAAGGACGGCTGGTACACAATCATAATTGTGCTCCATCTTCTGCCTTCAGAGTCTCGAGTGGAACAGTAAATAGGTGTCGCTACAGTGCCCTTGGTGTACCGTAAGCCTAGCTACAGTTTGATAAAGGATGAGCGATACTGGACGTGCGTAGGAGCCAGGCGTGTTTTTTTAATCAGGTCCTAGATCAGATTAAAGATCATCTTTATTTGAATGAACACATCAAGATCGCATCCTGCGGGATAAGGGTGACATGTTGACGTTGTGCTGAATGAGGAAGAGGGTGAAGTTGACGCTGATCGACAGTATGGTCCGTTTTCTGTTTCCACCTATACTAGTTAAGGTTAGGAATGGGGAAGGGATGATTTGAGATCTGCGACTTTAACTTGAGCTACAGGTTATTACGAAACACGGCTGAGTCCTCTCACTAGTTGAACATATAGTAGCAGCCTACAAATGCAAGAAAGCAATAACATCAAGCTCATTATTGTTTCGCTAATCTAACTTTCTTTGACGGACAAGTGACATACAGTGTATGCACTGTGACTCCATATAGAGCACATCAACGTGAATAGACTTGACCTCGCTGCCTCGGAAGCAGTGAGCGGGCTAAGCAATGTGATATGAGACAAGAGGAGACGACTTAGACTAGAAGTGAAGTCTTTGAACAAGTGTGTAATTGATATTTCAGCTCTGTGTAGTTTTTAAAAAGACATCCCACTTACAGTATGTGTGGATGGAGGATTATTAAAAGGAGATGTGTGTGCCAAATGGCACCCTTATCCCTATGTAGTGCACTACTTTCGGCCAGGGCCCATAGGGTTCTAGTGCACTACATTGGGAATAGGGTGACATTTCGAATGCACTCTAGGTTAAGGAGAGTATTCAGGGCAGGCTAAGGTCCACAGAGGGCTGTCTATCCTCGATTTATGAAAGGCCCAACTTCCTAGCCTACTTAATATTTTACAGTGTCTTCTATAAAAGGGCATTTAAATGTATTTAATTAAGATTGTACAATAAACTGACCATGGAATATGCTTTCTGCATGATTCAGATTTTTGCATTTGATCATAAGTGAACATTTAAAATGACATGATTGCAACAAGGTAACTGCCAAAATAAAGGAAACACCAACATAAAGTGTCTTAATAGGTCATTGGGCCACTACAACCCAGAACAGCTTCAATACACCATGGCATAGATTCTACAAGAGTCTGGAACTCTATTGGAGGGATGCAACCCCATTCTTCCACAAGGAATTCCGTCATTTGGTGTTTTGTTGATGGTGGTGGAAAACGCTGTTGCAGGCGCAGCTCCAGAATTTGTTCAATTGGTTAGAGATCTGGAGACTGAGCCGACCATGGCATATGGTTTACATCGTTTTAATGCTCATCAAACCATTCAATGACCACTCGTGGCTTGTGGATGGGGGCATTGTCATCCTATGGGGGTATTTTTGTGTCACTATTATTTTACCAGGTAAGTGGACTGAGAACACATTCTCACATACAGAAATGACCTGGGGAATAGTTACAGAGGGGATGAATGAGCCAATTGGAACCCATGGTAGCCAAAATAATGACCTGACCAGCATTTCTAATACATGACCCTAAGCATGATGGGATGTTAATTACTTAATTAACTCAGAAACCACACCTGTGTGGAAGCACCTGCTTTCAATATACTTTGTAGCCATCATTTACTCAAGTGTTTCTACACTGAACAAAAATCTAAACGCAACATGTAAAGTGTTGGTCCCATGTTTCATGAACTAAAACAATAGTTCCAATAAATGATCCATACGCACAAAAAGCGTATTTCTCTTTAGTTTTGTGCACAAATTTGTTTACATCCCTTTTAGTGAGCATTTCAAATTTTCCAAGACAATCCATCCACCTGACAAGTGTGGCTTATCAAGAAGCTGATTAAACAGCATGATCATTACACCTGGTGCTGGGGACAATAAAAGGCCACTCTAAAATGTGCAGTTCTGTCACACAATACAATACCACAGATGTTTCAAGTGAGCATGCAATTGGCATGCTGACTGCAGGAATGTCCACCAGAGCTGTTGCCAGAGTTGAATGTTAATTTCTCTACCAACGTCGTTTTAGAGAATTTGTAAGTACGTCCAACTGGACTCACAACCACAGACCACGTGTCGTGTGGGCAAGGGGTTTGCTGATGTCAACATTGTGAACAGAGTACCCCATGGTGGCGATGGGGTTATGGTATTGGCAGGCATAAGCTACGGACAATGAATACAATTTAATTTTATCAATGGCAATTTTTATGTATAGAGATACTGTGACGAGATCCTGAGGGCCATCTCTATTCCCAGTCATGTGAAATCCATAAATTAGGGGATAATGCATTTATTTCAATTGATTGATTGTCTTATATGAACTGTAACTCAGTAAAATCTTTGAAATTGTTGCACTTTGCGTTTGTATTTTTGTTCAGTATATTATTTTGGCAGTTACCTGTACATCATAACGAGGTCAGATGCAGGTAAATGTAGGAAATTACAATACGATGAGTCAAATAAGGGACTTTTGATGGGTTAAATCAACATTTCTCACATGCAACATTGTATCTCTTCTAGGAGTCCCCAGAGAGGGAGTGTGGATTCTTTTGAAACAGGTCACACACAGTGGCCGCCTCCATCCGCTCTCCTGGAGTTGGCAGCAGATCCAGAACGTACCAAATGCGCTCGACGATGGCGCAATGTAGCTACGGCAGGAGTAGGTTCTCCTGGCATTGCTTTCATACATCGTAGACGTACCACTCTGGCCCAACAAGACTTTCTTGAATAAAAATGTACAAGCTCTTGTCTTTTCTTATGGTCACTATGAAAGCATATCCAACAATATCAGAGTAAATGAATTATTATCTGACTCATTGCATAACCTGTACAGAATTGTCTGAGAAAATGTCAATCGACTTCCTTATGAATTAGCTTATCCCCACAAGGCAGACGTGTAAGGGAAGCTTATGCCTTCAATTTGACCTGGATTCTACTGTACTTTGGGCTACGATACAGCTTGATGATTTAGCTAATCAGAGTGTATTTCATCCCAGGGATGTCATTCGTTCTATTCATGAAAAAATTTCCCATTGACTGGTTACATTGTTTCAGCTAATGTACAAGCAAAATGATCCATCTCATTTTTAACATGGCTTCTATAAATGTCTCTGTGCCCAGTTTTAATGTTGCTTTCTCATCTGAAAATGTATGTTTTCAATATGAAGGGGAATTACTGTAATGCCTTCTAATGTATAGTGTCATCTATTGGATCAAAGAGTAGCCTATATAGTCAAACGCTTGAGAAGAGCCTCTCACTCTCTAATAATATATGTCTGCATACAGGAAACACACATATATATATGTGTGTGTGTGTGTTGACCAATTCGTCGACTAAAGGCAAGGTTATCACATATCTATCACAGGAGGTTGGGGCAGGGAGGACGGCTAATAATGGCTGGAATAGAGAGAATGGAATAGTATCAAACACATGGAACCATGTCCTTGATACCATTCCATTCCAGCCATTAGGAGCCCGTCCTTCCCAACTAAGGTGCGACCAGCCACCTGTGAGATCTATTGTCCCTATTCTTTTCAAATAAATGATGACACCTATCAATAATAGGATACAGTAGGCCTATGTCCAAAGAACATGCTTTCAGCCTTTTCCCTACCGAAGAGTTTCGAAATAATGATCCTAAAAGTTACTATTTTGTAAAGTGCATATGTGCATAATAAGTGAGGCAAATGTGTAAGTTACAATGATTCCATCTGCTTCTCATTTACAGTAGACTACTTACTGAATGAAGCCATATGTAACACTACTGCATGAGAACAACCTCTGACATAACAGTTATGGGGATTGATGTTGTTGCTTAGAACCCAAAGCGGTCCCTGACATGTCGCTGTTCTCTTGATCCAGCATCATCAGGCATCTGACGCGTTGAGGTTATTCAACACAACAAGCTTTTATATGGAAAGTGTGGAAACGGTGATTCTAATCGATGCACATGGTATAAAAGTATCCTTGAGTTTTGATATAAAATACCTCAGAGACGTTTTTCCAAACGAACTGTCACTTGGCAACAGCTAGATGAAATGGGGAGCCCATCCATTTTAGAGCTGCGCTCATTAATAGCTCAGTGAACAGATCAAATCGAACCTATTTTTTTTTACTATTACATATTGTCAGTTTAAATATATATATATATATATATTATATATTGTTTCAGTTGATTGTTCTCAATATATAAAGAAATTGTGTTGAAGAACCTAATAACATAACGAATGTGGGCCAAGAAGTGGTAGGCTGGTCCAGAAGGCTATAACCTCCTCTCAATACCCAGAGGGAAGAAACCTTAATGATTGAATTATTACACTTGGCCTATTTTTCTCATCCACAGAACTACATGTAATGCATAGGCTACCTGATATAGATTAGTTCCTTTACTAAATACGGTTAATAAATGCCTATTAAATATGTGGAACAATAAACAAATTTTCAATTAACGGGCGTGAATGTATTTTAACCTAGGTCATGTCTATCATAGAGATGAAAAGCTATTGCAAATTGTGACCATATTTGACGAAAGATAATAGAACTGTCTTGAATTTGATTAAAATACGTAATTACAATGGATACTCCCAGTGCCTACTTGTCATGCAAGACATTACGCGCGCCTGTGTCAATGGAGCATCACTGTGACTTACTGTTACTGTGGAAACCAACTTTACCTTGTCATTTCTCACAGAGAGAAGATGAACACTAATCCACATCAGATATTATTTTACAAACAGCCTACTTGTCCATGTCTTTCCACAACAGATGTGGTTTCACCGACTTAAATAAGCTCACAAATTACGCGCTAATTGAGTGGTTCCATGCACCGTTTCTAAGTAGCCTAATTGAATCCATCAATTGATAGTTTTGCTGTGTTTTCTATTGGTATATTTGAAGGGGATGACAATTGATTTCATTGTTAACTTTGTAAAGAGACCTGACATAGGCTACATTTGTTACTTACAACAATTGGTGACGGCAAAACTGTTTGCTACTTCCAGATTGTCAATATGGGGCGTCAATCTGAATTCGGGTGTGCCGAATAGACCCATTCCTATCCGAAATGCACTGTATTCCTGATCAGCACCCCTTGGAAAGAGTCCACCTGTAATAGAAACAATTGGACATCTCAATATACTTGTGTATAGCATTTTCCAAAATGTTATATTGTTGATTTGATTTAATTTGCATGACCAGCTTTCATCATGCATTGGCAAAATCCCTAGCCTACTTGCGGGACCTATGTCCCAAAAATATAGGCTATCCTTCAAATGAACGAATTTGCTTGATATACATACCAATTTGTACACTTTGAGAGCCACCAAGCACCAAACCCCATAAAACAGGTAGAACGAAAACCGATAAATTCATAAACTTAGGCATTTCCATGAAAAAAAGTGCCCACATCCACCCAAGAATGGAGATATTCATTGTTTCTCAACAATAGTCTTTGTTAGATCCGACACATATCGGCGACTTGATGTCAGGAAAAATGCACTGGTGAGTATTTTCTGCAGGTGTTTTTTTTATAGAAAACGAGGGCTCCTGCTCCAGGTCCAGCAGTGAAGGAATGCTATAATGTAAATTAACCGTCTCTTCCGGTCCTCCTCCTTGCGCTGTCCGCCTGCGAGTCGTAGATACCTCCTTTAAGCACTGGAACAATGCTCGTCTTCGCTCCGTGCGCTGGAGATCCTTTCAGCATCATGGACAAGTGACGAATGTTAATGAGAAGCGTAAAGACACGAGAGGAGCCGAGCGTGCGCTCCACTTCAGTGCCTCGCGACTCATTAGTGTGTGCGTGTGTACATGTTTGTTCAGCATGTATATAATAGATGAAATGTGTGCCCTTGACTTTACATTTTTGAACTACGAGTCATGGCAAACCATGAGACAATCTCATTATCTCAGGGGTTTGCTTCGTGTTGTACAAATCATTATTTGACGGTTGAGCCCTCACTGTATCACTCTGCACTAACATGGAAAAGTATTGCATCAATACATCTTGTATTAATTAACCTGTGTGTGCCCTGCTGATAATCAGACACAATCACAAAAAAACTTTAAAAAATCATGCAGTTAAGCGGAAAAATAGCCATGCCAGTTTGAGTGGCAACTTACTTATTCCATAGGTAGTGTGTGCCATCCTCAAATGCAGGTAGCTGTGCCAGCTATTGACCAATGCCTGCTTCTTAGGCCTGAAACACTGATGCATTGTTCTGTCTATGTCTCGGAGACATTTAAATTGCACTTGATGAACTAAACAAGATTCAATTTATTTCGCTTGTCCAAAAAAAACAAAAAAACAATACTGTTGCATACCTTCCAACCAAAATATAAGGAACGAACAACAAACTGAAGGTATTCAAGGTTGAATCAAACAGGAGCTCCCCTCCAGTCAATAACGGTTTGTACAGGCTGACATTTAGATGCATTTCACATGTAGTGAATCTTGTCAAGGTGTGTGTGTATATGCGAGTGGGTGTGCAGGTATGTGTGTGTACATACGTGCGTATATGTGTGTGCGTGTATTTGCGTGCGTGCGGGTGTGCGTGCGTGCGTCCATGTGTGCTCAACGGCCCCGTGTGTGTGCATGAACACGTGTCTCCTTCCACTGCCATCTCGCTGGGATTAACTACCAAATGAATGCGCTCTTTACCTTTGATCTATTGCTTGTTTTCCACTATTCCATGCATACTAATTGGAGCCGAATCTGTGTGGCGCTTGTTATTGCCATTTTACACGGGGTAAAATGGAACAGGAGCTCCCCTCCTGTCAATAAAAATAAATGTCATCCCTGTTCCCCGGTTTATGATATACAGGCTATAGCTGCAACTTTCTCTCACAGTCTTACATCAGAATTAGACGTTCATCCACGTCTCAAATATCGAAGTTGCAAACGTCAAATTTCCAAGTGTTTAAGGTTAAGGCTAGGCATGGACTCCGAATGGCTAAGGAACGGGTTAAGGTTTGGGATAGGTTTTTAAACCAAAATCACAAATCCAACTTTCTATCACTGGATTTGAATTTGCAACCTTTGTAATCAGAGGCAGATGCTTACGCCCATCCACCATACCTGTCCACAATGACCCCCCCCCCATCAAAACCGACACCTACTTGAAGGTAACGGCGCTGACTGTTGCCCCTAATGGTCAGGTTCCATGTCATCTCCCGACGTCCTCAGATGTCGAATATTGTATCACGGGTGACCTGGCTGACACCTCAGCTTCCAGAGACATATACATATTAATCAATGGGAGCTGCAAGATGTTAGTTGTAAAAAGCTAATAAGATTGAGAGTACAGGAGGTTAGGTTGTAGGCAGTACAGTGGGAGGGGAAATTAAACATGCTCATATCGTTCAGCACCATGGACAGGGGTGAAATTATATTCTCTCATAGTTTTCAGCAACATGGATAGTGGTTCACTCGCTAACTACTTGACCTTGCTGGGGTTGATGTATCTATGGGTGTCTATGATGTGAATGGGTGCACTTCTGTGTTTATGGGTGCACTTCTGTGTTTATAGTGTTATTAAGTCATGTTCCTCCTTGACTACATTACATATATTTCGTCACCAACAGCTGGGGCTCTCAATCCCTTCCACATAACTAAATAAGGGATTGTTTGGTTCACACATACACTGTAGCAGTAGATATGAAGTTATACTATGTTTAGTGAGTGTAAGCTATGTTTTTGCATAAAACATGATCTAATTAGAGATGCAAATAAGTATATAGTCCAGTCAGTGTTAACGAAAATCTATAAACCAGAAATGTCAGGTGAGGTTTTACTCTGTACACTGTGTTGTGATAAAAGCCAAATCCGAACATTTCATTTTTATACAAAAGACCCATTACACAGCCACCCATGTATGGTTTATGCCCACGTGTTACTGTCAAGTAAATATCAAGTAAGTCACACACCTTAGGACACATTTTCTCATCTGCTTCGCTTTGTAGCTTTGGAAATTTCAATTTACAAAAAACATAATGTATTTTTGATACTGTCGCAAAGCTAACTAAAAAGCAGCATTCCTCAAGAGAGGATGTGCTTCACTTCAGCAACGATGAATTCTGAAAAGCTTGCTTCAGGGCTCTGGTGTTTTCTGTACACCAGGGAGCTAATTTCTTGTGACAAATGTTGTTTGTTTTTAGGGGTGGGACTGCATCTAGGCTATTACGCAAGGTTAAATTTAGATCCTCAGTTTGGTGGTTAACCGATGTTTGTACTCCGACGTCCTTGGGTAGATGGAGGGAGTCTAACGAGTTAGCTAGCTAACATACCGGAAGTACCTAGTGCTGTAATGATATGCTATGCGGTTCATAAAGTTAGCCTTGCCAACCACCATAACGTGTAGTGTAAATCATTTGAAAAGTTATTACTTTATTACATTCCTCAACTTTTTCACATTTGTCATAATTAGTTAAATAAATTAATTTGTATCCGCTGCATATTTTCGCCGATTTTCTTCAAAATCTGAAAACGTTGTAAAGCCACGCCCATTTCCTGAAGAATTGCATTATGGGCCCTAAAAGGACAGAAATAGTGTCTACTGCGTGCATACTTCGTATTTTGGCAAATGTAGTACGACATCCAGGAACTTTTGGCATACCAACTCTATCCATGCTATGACCAATAAGCATACTACATACTCAATTTAGGTCACAAATAGTATGGTTAGTGCGGTTAGTATGAGTATTCGAACACAGCTACAGACTGCTCTCTCTGCTACCGTGCGGCAAGCGGAACCGGAGCGCCAAGTCTAGGTCCAAAAGGCTTCTGGGATATGTGGCGTCCCACCTCGCCAACAGCCAGTGAAAGAGCAGGGCGCCAAATTCAAAACAACAAAAATCGCATAATTCTACCCCAAGCCATAAGACTCCTGAACAGCTAATCAAATGGCTACCCAGACTATTTGGATTGTTCATCCCCCCCTCCTCTTTTACACTACTGCTATACTTTGTTTATTATCTATGCATAGTCACTTTAACTCTACCTACATGTATAGTGGTTCTTCCTGTAAAAGTTGTGTCATATAGCCCGCACATTAAGTGTCAGCCTTTGTTGCCATTAATGCAAGTTAGTGCTGGTTTGACCACTAGAGGGCATCTTTGAGAAGCATTTGACAGTATTTAATATTGGCTGTACTAGAGAATTTCAAACCTTTTTTCGTAAGAACATAGCATATGGGATTGATTTTAAGAAATTTAGCTTTATTAATTTGATTAAAATGATGGTGTTTCTATTCCAAGAAAAACGAAACCCTCAGGGTTTCATTAGGAAAATATGGCGCTGTATAACTGACATCAATTACCTTGACGAGCCTGTGCCCCAGCACGTTGACTCTGTACCGGTATCCCATGTACTGTATATAGCTTTGCTACTGTTATTTTACTGCTGCTCTTTAATTATTTGTTATTTACATTTTTTACTTAACACTTATTTTCTTAAAACTGCATTGTTGGTTAAGGGCTTGTAAGTAAGCATTACACTAAGGTCTACACCTGTTGTTATCAGTGCATGTGACAAATAACATTTGTATAACAAATAACCATCTTTCAGAACCTTGCCCACAGCTGGTTCCCCTCAATCATTCACAACAAACAAACCTCTTGCAGGTTGATTACAATAACTACAGGCAGATATGAGAAAAATATAATTGCTTAATTTATGTAGATATTCTAAACTAGGGTTTTGATAACTGTCAAATGTAGTAACAGGTCCATGTAAAATAAACAACCCTTTACATAATACCATTGAACCAGTGTCAATTTAACAATGTGCACCTTTCATTCTCATTCCCTGCTGATACAGATACTGTGCCTATCTGCATTTTGTCTAGTTTCAATGGGACTACCTTGGCAAACATACCTTCCTGCGTGGTGTCCCTGTCTACAACAAGAGTTCCCTGATCTTGGTGCAGAATGTGCAGTGTTTCTCCATCCCCATATTAACTGATACTAAAACTTTTCAACAATAATTTAAAAAACAATTACAAGTAAAAATAGTCTGGTAAAATGTTGAAAATGAGTGCCAGGTCTCTCTATTCAGATACATCATTATCAAGCCTGTCTGTCAGTCTAGACTTCATCACATCATCTTGCCAGTCGTCATGTGTTAGATCCATGTTTCTCTGAACACATAGTCACTGTTATATTACCAATGGCAATTATGATAGGTAATATCTGACACACAAAACATATACTATGTTGACGTTTGAACAAGTCAGACTAAACCTACCTAATTCGACGACAGTTGGTGAGCAGGCAAGAGGTGAGGTCTTTGTCAGAGCCCCATTGATGTGCATAGCAGCATAGATCAGCTCCTGGCCCCTCAAAGTTACTGGTCAGTCACACACAAACAGAGCACTGATGACATTATCAGTGATGGTTATGATTATCTTATCACCAATAGTTTGCTAGTTACACAACACAGAAATGCATTTATGAAATGTTAATGAACCTGTATTCATTTTTTAAAACTTTCAAAACATGTGTACATTGGAGTGCTCGTGAATATAGCCAGTTGTCGACACAAACTTTTTTTCATCACTGTCCCAAAATTGTCCTTAATAAGTGCAATTTCAACTGTCCCAAACTGAAGATGAACTGTTCCAAATTAAAATGCTTTGTTTATTTTTATGTTTTGAACTGCCAACATGGGTCTACATTCGATGTACAGGTAACTGACAAAATAACGGAAACACTTGAGTAAATGAGGGATACGAGTAATATTGAAAGCCGGTACTTCCACATAGCAGGGGTTCCTGAGTTAATTGAACAAATAATATCCCATCATGCTTAGGGGCATGTACAGTATATAAATGTCCAGTTTCCCATTATTTTGGCTACCATTGCTAGAAGAAAAGATCTCAGTGACTTTGAAAGTGGTATTTCAAAGGACCATAGGGGGTTTAAAGTGTGTATATTTGTGTGTGTCACCAGATCTCAACCCAATTGAACACTTATGGGAGATTCTGGAGCGGACCCTGATACAGCGTTTTTCACTACCATCAAATAATGGAATTTCTGATGGAAGAATGGTGTCGTATCCCTCCAAGAGTTCCAGACACTTGTTGAATCTATGCCAAGGTGCATTGAAGCTGTTCTGGCAGCCCGAGCCCTATTACGACACTTTATGTTGGTGTTTCCTTTAGCAATTCCCTGTACATAAATAATTACTGTAGCCCAGGTGAAATGCCCACACCGATGCTGACCTGAGGGAGGCACCAGAACATGTAGACAAACATTAATGAGACTTTTAATTACATAAACACCGGACAAATGGCCAGGTATGTTTGACACGTATACTGAGTGTACAAAACATTTAGAACTCCTTCATGATATTGAGTTGCACCCTCTTTTGGCGTCAGAACAGCCTCAATTCGTCGGGGCGTGGATTCTACAAGGTGACGGGAGTTTTCCACAGGGATGCTGGCCCATGCTCTTTGGGTGGTGGACCATTCTTTATACACATGTGAAACTGTTGGGCATGACTAACCCAGCAGCATTGCAATTCTTGACACAAAGCCTGGCTCCTACTATCATACCTGGTTCAGAGGCACTTCAATATTTTGTCTTGCCCATTCACCCTCTGAATGGCACACGTACACAATCTGTGCCTTAAAAGACAATTTGGGTGATAAAATCCTTCTTTAACCTGTCTCCTCCCCTTCATCTACACTTATTGAAGTGGGTTCAACAAGTGATATCGATAAGGGATCATGGCTTTCACCTGGATTCACCCGGTCAGTCTATGCCATGGAAATAGCAGGTGTCCTTAATGTTTTGTACACGCAGTGTATAAGGTAATTAACATGAATGTCCAAAAAGAGAGAAAGGCCAGTGCCCTGTTGTGCACCTTGCAATCTGAGGGGAGGCAGTCAGCATTTTGAAACTGCTTGACCATAACGTTTAAAACCTTATCTCGTTTCAAAGTAGCCTAGCCAAAAACAGACCATAGAAATAACACTTCATTATGCCATTGAAACCAGCATTTCTCTCATGTTCTATTGGTTTTCAAATCAACTTTCTTTCATTGTCCAGCAGCCAAAGACACAATCTTAGTCATATAAGCAACCCATGCTAGTCGTTGCATCTTTAGATCTCCCCTCTTTTTACATTTTGAACAGATGACTTCATCTCTCTCACAATACACTGCTTTCATGTGTGGTGTGCTGTTAATTAGGAAGGTGTGTTTCTGCTAATGGCATTTTGGAACATTTGCGCGTATCCTACTGTCATGTGCGCATTGCTGCACTTATGTTAAGAAATAATAGTTTATCAACATTTAAGCTAAACATTCTCGTTTTTTGCGTCAGCCTCATTGCTTTTTAACATTGTTTGATGTACAATGGTGTTAAGGGATTTTTATGAATAATGACTAAATTATGTATACATTTAAATCAGAACTATGACTAAACAGAATACTACTATGTTACTGTATGGATGTATGAATCTTATTATAATCATATGACTGAATGTAATGTGTGTAGTTTTTGTCCAGAATTAGAAGTACTGTCTGTTCCTTGCTAGAAACGAATGGAGCTATCATCAGACTGGCTGGAATGCTGTGTTCCTTACAGGACATCCTGTCTCTACCCAGGGAGGGGAGAGACCTTGGGCTTGTGGTAGATTGTTTAACAGGTGGCAGACAATGTGGGAAGGCTTGTGAACTATATTGCCATTATATCGGAGAGAAGGAGGAGCAGCATTCCAAACGCTATGACGAAATGTGATATAAACCAATGTACATTGTATTATGATGAGTACTCTCGAGAATAAACGCTATTGATTGATTTTGAGACTGGTCTCTGTCCATTTTATGCAAATAATTATCTTACAAATTCTTAGAAATGGGCAGAGTGTTTTAATTGAATTGGTTGATGAACATATAGGAATCAAATTCCTTTAACAAATGGTTGTATGAATTTTGGCTCTCTAACTGTCCCTGAGTCGGTTTTGAACTGTCCCAGAAAATATTGATATTATCCCCAGGACGACAGAACACGTAGTGCGAGCTGCTGAACTGTTACTGCAGAAAGAGGAGAAATTGTGCGTTTCGGGCAGACGGCCTCTGGGGATCAAAAGCGTATTTGGCGGCGGGGGGATGCAATCATAAAATGAGGAAATTAGTCACTGTGGTGCAAAGCAACATAAAGCCAGTAGCTGCCTGGCGCTTAACAGTGGCGATTTCCCCCCCAATCAAACTCATCATGGTATATTATGGGAGAGGGGGTCAAATTGGCCTGTTACCTAATATTGGTCAAGTTACGTGCCTGGTGGAATATACTGTACAGTATCCTGAGGTAGTTTAACAGGGTTACACTATGTTAAAAAGTGAGAGGGAATAGCTTTAGAAATTAACTGACATAAGGTTCAGTAGGCTTACACATGCAACTTTGGCTGATAAGTCCTAAAACAAGAGGCGGCTAGAGTGATCGCTGACTGACAGTTCATGCAATTTGTGTTGAGAGGGGGACTAGATACAAGAGGCGTCTAACCATCTTTGCATATTAGTTATAGTGAGACAATTGTGATAGGGGGGTTGTGCAATAAAAACATCTGTTGCACTGTTACACAGTGGTACAGTGGCAGTACAGTAGCTGGGGTGAATTGAGCTTCTATAGCAGTTATTTTCATGAAGTGTTCCTACTCCCTCAGGCTCATGGCTGCATGATTGTCACGCCTTGGTCATTGTATTTTGTGTTTTTTTCATATGTTTGGGTAGGCCAGGGTGTGACATGGGTTTATATGTTATGTTTCGTATTGGGGTTTGTATTATTTGGGATTGCGGCTGATTAGGGGTGTGGTATAGGCTTGGCTGCCTGAGGCGATTCTCAATTAGAGTCAGGTGCTTTCGTTGTCTCTGATTGGGAACCGTATTTAGGCAGCCTGAGTTTCGCTTGGTATTTCGTGGGTGTTTGTTCCTGTCTCTGTGTAGTTCACCAGATAGGCTGTATTTAGGTTTCACGTTCTGTTTGTTGTTTTCATAGTATGAGTTATTTCATGTACCACGTTTTCTTTCATTAAAGTAACATGAGTAACCAACACGCTGCATTTCGGTCCGACTCTCTTTCCACAAATGAAGAACGCCGTTACAATGATGATATTATGATACACACACAATAACTTGCACAAGAGCTTAAACTATGTGATGTCTGCTTAGGCAGAAACTGCATGAAGCAAAAAACAAGATAATCCCTTATTGACTGAGAAAGGAATAGGCTAAATCAATCTGAGAAGAATTGGGTAACACTGCCAACCTAAGACTGACCAAGTTTGTGAAATCATACCCTTTTGTGAGGTACTGGATTGATAGATTCTGGGTTAAACTTGGAACCTTGTTATACTAGAGACATGATACATCAGGAGTAATACTATAGTATATCAGGAGTGATAGGGACTGGTTTTCACATCAGAAGTTAATGGTTATCTGTAGGAGCCAGATGGCTTTGGAATGTACTGAGTAGAGGGGAGGCAGTCACATGATTGCTATAGGTGATACGGGTGGAGAGCTTTGGATTAGGCATCAAGGCGGTTGAGGTCAGGTCAGGCCTCCTTAAGGGAGAAGGAACAGTTATTACCCCATCACTTCGTCTTCCCGTCAAACCCTAAAATATGTAAGGGTTGGAGAGAAGGAGGAGTGCATCTAAATTGGAGTATATATACTTGTGTTGGTGGAAACATGTTTTGTCTGATGCAGCTGTATTGACCCTCTGGGAGAATAAACTTGGTTAAGCTTTCATAGTGTCCGTTGAGTTTTTTACTCTGAGAATTAGAACCTAACAGGATGGAGCATCAAACATTCCGCAGCAAGAAACTAAAAATAAAGGCTCAAACAGAAAGGGGAATTAACAGTCACTAACAACAACCAAAAGAGGTGGGGTTCTAGGAGGGGTTCAGAGACACTCATGGGGTTGTTCCCTGAAAGTTGACAAGCAACAACTGGGACCGAAAAGACACCCACCATGAGTGCCCACAAAATTAGTCCCAAGAAGAGGCAAACACAATTAAAACCCACACCAAGCTTAAAGACAGGAAGCAAACCAAAAGGGTGGGGAAAAAAACAAACAGGGAAGATCAGATAAAATGTGTTTATTTAGAAATCAAATACAGAGAGCCATCTAAAGGTGTTAACCCTTCACATCTCTCGAGGCAACTGGAGCACTGGACCAGCCACAGGTGAAACACTTTCTGTCCAAAGAGATGAAAAACCAGCACAGGTGTAACACACACTGACTAACGAGGTGATACCAATTGATGCACCCAACATGCTAAAGTCCAACCTCTAAATATAAATGAAAGAACAAGGCATGTTACACCTTCCCCTCAACACAACAAATACAATACCAGACAAAAGTTTGGACACACCTACTCATTCAAGTTTTTTAAATAGTTTTTTAAACTATTTTCTACATTGTATAATAATAGTGAAGACATCAAAACTATGAAATAACACATATGGAATCATGTAGTAACCATGTGGTCTCTCCTATCATTGCTATGCAGACGACACACAATTAATCTTCTCCTTTCCCCCTTCTGACGACCAGGTGGCGAATCGCATCTCTGCATGTCTGGCAGACATATCAGTGTGGATGACGGATCATCACCTCAAGCTGAACCTCAGCAAGACGGAGCTGCTCTTCCTCCCGGGGAAGGACTGCCCGTTCCATGATCTCGCCATCACGGTTGACAACTCCATTGTGTCCTCCTCCCAGAGCGCTAAGAACCTTGGCGTGATCCTGGACAACACCCTGTCGTTCTCAAATAACATCAAGGCGGTGGCCCGTTCCTGTAGGTTCATGCTCTACAACATCCGCAGAGTACGACCCTGCCTCACACAGGAAGCGGCGCAGGTCCTAATCCAGGCACTTGTCATCTCCCGTCTGGATTACTGCAACTCGCTGTTGGCTGGGCTCCCTGCCTGTGCCATTAAACCCCTACAGCTCATCCAGAACGCCGCAGCCCGTCTGGTGTTCAACCTTTCCAAGTTCTCTTACGTCACCCCGCTCCTCCGCTCTCTCCACTGGCTTCCAGTTGAAGCTCGCATCCGCTACAAGACCATGGTGCTTGCCTACGGAGCTGTGAGGGGAACGGCACCTCAGTACCTCCAGGCTCTGATCAGGCCCTACACCCAAACAAGGGCACTGCGTTCATCCACCTCTGGCCTGCTCGCCTCCCTACCACTGAGGAAGTACAGTTCCCGCTCAGCCCAGTCAAAACTGTTCGCTGCTCTGGCCCCCAATGGTGGAACAAACTCCCTCACGACGCCAGTCAATCACCACCTTCCGGAGACACCTGAAACCCCACCTCTTTAAGGAATACCTAGGATAGGATAAAGTAATCCTTCTCACCCCCCTTAAAAGATTTAGATGCACTATTGTAAAGTGGCAGTTCCACTGGATGTCATAAGGTGAACGCACCAATTTGTAAGTCGCTCTGGATAAGAGCGTCTGCTAAATGACTTAAATGTAAATGTAATGTTAAATGTAACCAAAAATGTGTTAAACATATCAATCAATATTTTATATTGGGATTCTTCAAAGTAGCCACCCTTTGCCTTGATGACAGCTTTGCACACTCTTGGCATTCTCTCAACCAGCTTCATGAGCAATGCATTTCCAACAGTCTTGAAGGAGTTCCCACATATGCTGAGCACTTGTTGGCTGCTTCTCCTTCACTATGCGGTCCAACTCATCCCAAATTCTGACTTGGGTTGAGGGAGGGTGATTGTGGAGGCCAGGTCATCTGATGCAGCATCATCACTCTTCTTCTTGGTCAAATAGCCCTTACACAGCCTGGATGTGTGATGGGTCATTGTCCTGTTGAAAAACAAATGATAGTCCCATTAAGCGCAAACCAGGTGGGATGGTGTTTCCCTGCAGAATGATGTGGTAGTCATGCTGGTTAAATGTGCCTTGAATTCTAAATAAGTCACCAGGAAAGCACTCCCACACTATCACACCTCCTCCTCCATGCTTCACGGTGGGTACCACACATGCGAAAATCATTCATTCACCTACTCTGCATCTCACAAAGACACAGCAGTTGGAAACAAAAATCTCAAATTTGGACTCATCAGACCAAAAGGACAGACTTCCATCGGTCATGTTTCTTGGCCCAAGCAAGTCTCTTCTTATTACTGGAGTCTTTTAGTAGTGGTTACTTTGCAGGAAATCGACCATGAAGGCCTGATTCACACAGTCTCCTATGAACAGTTGATGTTGAGATGTGTCTGTTACTTGAACACTGTGAAGCATTTATTTGGGCTGCAATCTGAGGTGCAGTTAACTCTAATGAACTTATCCTCTGCATAGGTAACTCTGGGACTTCCTTTCCTGCAGCGGTCCCATTCAGAGCCAGTTTCATCATAGCGCTTGAGGGTTTTTGTGACTGCACTTGAAGAAAGTTCTTGACATTTTCCAAATTGACTGACCATGTCTTAACCTCTTGCTTCTACTTGGGACGCTTGCGTCCCAACTAGAGCTCTGGAAATGCAAATGCGCTACTCTAAATGCTAATAGTATTAGTTAAAACTCAAAAGTTCATTAAAATACACATGTAGGGTATCAAATTAAAGCTACACTCGTTGTGAATCCAGGCAACAAGTCAGATTTTTAAAATGCTTTTCGGCGAAAGCATGAGAAGCTATTATCTGATAGCATGCAACACCCCAAAAGACCCACAGGGGACGTGAACAAAATAATTAGCATTTCGGCGTTACACTAACTGCACAATAAAATAGAAAACATTCATTACCTTTCACCATCTTCTTTGTTGGCACTCCTAGATGTCCCATAAACACTATTTGGGTCTTTATTTCGATTAAATCGGTCCATATAAAGCCTAGATATCGTTATATGTAGACTGTGTGATAAACGAAAAAAACATCGTTTCAAAACGTAACGTCATTTTTTAAAATTCAAAAAGTCGACGATAAACTTTCACAAAACACTTCGAAATACATTTGTAATGCAACTTTAGGTATTAGTAAACGTTAATAAGCGATAAAATTCATCAGGAGGCGATGTAAAGATCATTAGCTGTCCGTCTGGAAAAATGTCCGGCTAGAAACTCAACGAAAATATCCGGTCCTAGACCGGATTAGATACGGTGTCCTGTATGTGTTTGACCAAGAAAAAACTCGAAGGGAAATGACAAGACTCTAGACACCCTGTGGAAGCTGTAGGTACTGCAACCTCAGTCAATGAATTGTGGTTCACGTTTATCAATGGGTTCAAGTAGCGCATGGATATATTTTCCCCATTTTCAGTGATCAGCTTTTCCTGTGCTTTTCGATGTAAATGCCGTTCTGGTAAAGCCACAGCAGTGATTTAACCAGTTTTTTAAACGTCTGAGTGTTTTCTATCCACACAGACTAAGCAAATGTATATACTATATTCCTGGCATGAGTAGCAGGGCGCTGAAATGTTGCGCGATTTTTAACAGAATGTTCAAAAAAGTAGAGGGTTGACTGAAGAGGTTAAAGTAATGATGGACTGTCGTTTGTCTTTGCTTATCTGAGCTGTTCTTGCCATAATATGGACTTGGTCTTTTACCAAATAGGGCTATCTTCTGTATACCACCCCTACCTTGTCACATGACAACTGATTGGCTCAAACACATGAAGAAGGAAAGAATTTCCACAAATTAACTTTTAATAATGCACACCTGTATTTGAAATGCATCCCAGGTGACTACATCGTGAAGCTGGTTGATAGAATGCCAAGACTGTACATAGCTGTCATCAAGGCAAAGGTTGGCTATTTGAGGAATCTCAAATATTAAATATATTTGATTTCTTTAACACTTTTTTTGGTTATTACATCATTCCATATTTTATTTCATAGTTTTGATGTCTTCACTATTATTCTACAATAATAATACCAAAGCGACCGTCTCCTTCTCGATAGTTGAGTAGTGTTTTTGAAAAGTACCCCTTATCGTCTATCTACAGGAACACAGCCCCTGCTCCTACATCGCTGGCATTGGTGTACAAAGCAAATGGACAATGGCAATCCGGAGCAGCGAGCACCAGTGTAGAAACCAAAAAGGTCCCAGCATTTTGAAACCTGAACAGGAGAGACGAAGGTAGGAAAACAAACCATCAGGAGAAACGAAAGGAAACAACTCTTTGGCGCTCTCAGTTAAATGGACCTGCCAATATCCCTTCAGCAGATCCAACTTGCTAATGTACTTAGCAGGGCCATACAGTCCACACAATCGTCAATCCTGGGCAAAAGGTAAGAGTCTGACTTAGTAACGGTATTGAGTTAGCGAAAATCGGAAACAAAACCGCAGAGACCCATCCACCTTAGGTATTAACCTTTTGTGACTAGGGGGCAGTATTTTCATTTTTGGAAAAATAATGTTCCCGTACTAAACGGGATATTTTGTCAGGACAAGATGCTAGAATATGCATATAATTGACAGCTTAGGATAGAAAACTCTAAAGTTTCCAAAACTGTAAAAATATTGTCTGTGAGTATAACAGAACTGATATTGCAGGCGAAAGCCTGAGAAAAATCCAATCCGGAAGTGCCTCATGTTTTGAAAGAGCTGCGTTCCAATGCGTCCCTATTGAGCAGTGAATGGGCTATCAACCAGATTACTTTTTCTCCATATTCCCCAAGGTGTCTACAGCATTGTGACCTAGTTTTACGCATTTCTGTTAAAGAATACCCGTAAGCGGCTACATTGCGCAAGTGGTCACCTGATGCTCTCAGAGTGATTCTCACATAAAATACAGAGGTAGCCATTATTCCAATTGTCCCGGTGGATATATTATCGAATAGATATTTGAAAAACACCTTGAGGATTGATTATAAACAACGTTTGCCATGTTTCTGTCAATATTATGGAGCTAATTTGGAATATTTTTCTGCGTTTTCGTGACTGCAATTTCCGGGCGATTTCTCAGCCGAACGTGAAGATCAAACGAAGCTATTTCGCCTACAAAAATAATATTTTGGGAAAAAAGGAACATTGGCTATCTAACTGGGAGTCTCGTGAGTGAAAACATCCGAAGCTCATCAAAGGTAAATTATTTAATTTGATTGCTTTTCTGATTTCCGTGAGCAAGTTACCTGCTGCTAGCTGGACAAAATGCTATGCTAGGCTATCGATAAACTTACACAAATGCTTGTCTAGCTTTGCCTGTAAAGCATATTTTGAAAATCTGAGATGACAGGGTGATTAACAAAAGGCTAAGCTGTGTCTCAATATATTTCACTTGTGATTTTCATGAATAGGAATATTTTCTAGGAATATTTATGTCAGTTGCGTTATGCTAATTAGTGTCAGTCGATGATTACGCTCCCTCATGCGGGATGGGGAGTCACTAGAGTTAATGTACAGGGCGAGCTCCACAGACTATTACCACAATGTGCAATGCCGTGCTCAAGCATGAATTCCACCTGAATGTGGAGTTCTCTCTTTTCAGGATTCATTTGATAGGCATGTTGTTTGATTGGGGAAGTGTCCCGAACATCAATGTCATGTTCTAGTTCATTTGTCTGAGTTGGTACATCCGAGAACAAACCCAGACATTCCAAAATAAGTGCAACAATGTCGCCTTTTTCAGCCAGAGACAAGTGTGACAAAAAGACATCAAGGGTTTCAAGAATCTCTGAGTTACTCAGCCGGCACACAGGCATAGATTATATTGGCATTTCTTTGTGCTCTTGAGGAAGACTATAGTCAACGGTGACAGCAGTGGCCACAGGCAGAAGATTACTACCGGTTTCGGCCCGATCATAGTGGGAGAAGTATGGTTTCAACATGTTGACATGACACAGTCAGGTTTTTTTTCCCTGAGCTCTGGAGTGGCGATGACGTAATCCACATTACTGATTTTTTTTTCACTATGGTGTAACGGTTTGGAAAGCCATCTTGCAACAGTGACCCCAGAACATGCAACAAAACCAGGACTTGGTCAGCCACATCAAACGTGCAGCTTGGGCCTTTTAATCGTAGCAAATTTTTATTTCTGTTTGTGCCTTCTCCAGAATCCACCCGGCAAACTCACAGGAACGGTGCGATTTATATTGAAAAGCGCTAACACGCTCCAACAGATTTGTTTTTGTTGGCCGTTGTCCTAAAACAACCCCTCTCTCAGCAAGCTCAATGGGTCTCTGACATGATGTACAAACACAAGCTAATTCTGACTGACTGAAACCAAGAGATTCCCGAACAACCTCCTCACTGCAAAATTCACAAGAGGGTCCCCTTCATCCTAGTCTTTCTCTAACTCAATGCGGTAAGCTCTCAACATGGACTTCAGAACAACTTGAGACTGTGTGGTAGGCACTTGAGGAGCAACGGGTAACACCCAACTGCTGTAACACTTGCTGGAAGTGGACCGTTGACATGATATTCAAACCTTGGTCCGATTGCACTACTTGCGGATGTACAAACATTGAAAAGAATGTCACCTAGGCCTTAAGAATACTGGGAGCCGTAATTTTCCTCAGTGGACTGGCCTCAGGGAAACAAGTGGCAGCGCACATAATGGTTAGAGAAACTAGTTAGCAGTATTTTCTTTGGGCACAGTCCACCAGAACCCTGCTGAAAGGTTAATCAAAAGCAGGACGAGGCTGCAAAAAGTGCAACCGGTGCAGCTTGACTCGGTTTACCCGTCCTCTGGCAAACGAGACGGGATTTACAGTAAATCACAACATCCTGTTTCAGACCAGGCTGGAAGAAATTATGCAAGATACGGTAATTTGTCTTGTTGACCCCAAGATGGCCTGACATCCTACCATTGTGAGCCAACCTCAGTATCTCTTGTAGAAGGGTAACTGGAACAACAATTTGAGATACACTAGGACAATCGTCTTTCCAGAAGTGGCGTAGGAATGCCATTTCCTATTTACAAAATAACCCACACAAACTTTATCAAACTCCTCCTCTGGATGCATCGCAGCAAAAAGAGGAGAAAGGGAAACCTCTTTAATCTGTTCAGCAATGAGCTGCTTCCTAGTCATTGAAGTGTCAACTGTAGGGATCCGCTCTTCCTTCAGTGGTTCTACAAACTTGCTCAGGAGGTTTTACCGAAATCAGGATCACACATAAACGTCTCGGACACATCGAACATGGTAGGACCTCTGACATCCTCCTCAACACTAGACTTGCCCCAACAACTTTCTTAGACATAGCATGTGTAATGGCACATGCTGAGAACACTCTAGGGTACGTTTCTGATAATCCATTAGGTTACTCCACTCTGTGTTGCTTACAAACAACAGGATATGGCACAACCTTCCCTCCAGGCAAATCGTTTCCCAAAATGAATGAGACCCCTTCCACTGGTAGGCTAGGCCTCACCCCAATGACAATGGAACCAGAAACAAGATCAGACTTTAATTCCACATTATACATGCAACCCATCTCCAAACCTTGTACTAATACACTGTAACCAGTTTCTGAAGTGTCAGAACAAAAGCTGAACACCCTCCAAAATTAAGGAAGAAGTGGCTGGCTGCCCCAGTGTCTTCACTGGCTGCTTAACTGCATCGCCACTCTTCAGACACTGAAACAAAGGATCTGATTCAACATCTTGTTTAGGAGATACACCAGTCCTATCCACACACTTGATGGGCTGAAGGGCTTCCACAAGAATACATGTATTTTTCTGTTTCAACTTAGGACACAGAGACGATGTGCGTCACTACTGCCGTGAGAAAAGTTACTTGGGGGATCAAAAACATAATGTTTTCTGACAATCCTTGTCTTTGGTCACTGGGGGAAAAGACTGAAATTTGCAGTAGGAGGAGACTTCTCTGGATTGCTTTTTGTTTAGGGATAACTACTGAGTGCTTTGCTTGTGAAGGTAGTTCCATGTGTCAACGCAACCTCATCTGCAAGGACTGCAGCTTTCTCAAGAGTAAGATTCTTGTGCTCATAACATGTAGGTAGCAACCCTTTTGTGAAGGCAATAGTGCTCGAGAAGTATGAGTGTCTTTGAATCCTGAAGGTCCTTGACCTCTTGAGAACCACACCACAATGAAATACATGCTAGTTCCCTTGCGAATTCAACATGGCTTTATGATTTGGTCTTTCACAATTTACGGGACTGTTGTCTGTATGCCTCTGGGACCAACTCGTAAACTGAACAATAGCAGTTTTAACAGTGTCAATCTGAGCTCTGGTCAAGAGATAAAGCGGCATACACTTTGAGCTTCTCCCACAAGAAAACTCGAGGAGCTATTTTAGGGATGTGGCAATCCGTTTAAACAGAGTAAAATGTACATCCACCTCCTTTTCGTTGAAAGGTGATATAAGCGGGCTGTTCCGACCAAGATCAAACTTTGCTGAGGTAGCAGGATGGCCTGAATTGATTCAGAGTACTTCTCTATTTGTCGTGCTACCAGCACCATCTCTTTTAATTGAATGGCATGCTCACATTCCTGTTTTTGTCTTAACTAGCATCTCCCATGTACGGGTTTCCACAAATGCTTCCAACTTAAAGTCCACAGCGTTTTTGTTCATGAAGTTTCAAAATAATTCCACCAATCATATATATATATATATATATATACTCTGGTTGGATGTCTGTCAGAAACTACCACAAGTGTCTTTAGAACACTCAAATATCTGATTAGAGCAACTACCATATTGCAGGGAAACAAAATCCTGGTCGTGCCCCTATTTTGTTAGGTTCCCTAGCAAGAAACCATAAATTGTTGCTCAAACAGTAGGGGGAACCAACAAAGAGTCATTAAGAACCGAAACAAAACAGGTGGGGGTCTAGGAGAGGTCCTCAAAGACATTCTTGGGGGTGTCCACTGAAAGTTGACGAGCAACAACAACTGAGACTGAAAAGACACCCAACATGAGCTCCCAATAAATTTGCCCAAGAAGATGCAAACAAAATGAAAACCCATACCATTCTTAAAGACAGGAAGCAAATCAAAAGGTGGAACAAAAACAGGGAAGAAGAATTTTTTGTTTTTTATCAAATAGGGAGAGCCAACTAAAGGTGTTAACCCTCCCCATCTCTCAAGCCAACTGGAGCACTGGGCCAGCCGCTCTTCAATATCACCTGTGCCAGCGAGATGACAAGTCACCACAGGTGTAACACATACTGACAATGAAGTGACACCAATTAGTGTGCCCAACACGCTAACGTCAACCTCTAAATATAAACAGAAAAACCAAGGCCTATAACAAACCCCAAACAGTCAACCTGAAATCCAGTGAGAACATCTGTAACCCTGAGTAATCATTTCATAGAAGAATAAACAGAAATATTTGCATATTAAAGGTTGTCACTGACAACCATGGATGACGACAAGATATTGATTCCTGGCCCACTTTTGAGGAAATGTCCTTTCAAATTGTGCTTCTTAGAGAATTTAGTTCACAGCAACCTTGTCAATTGATGAGGGACCTGGGGACACTGCATCTGCCACTGTCTTCTAATGGCAGTCGCTGATGCCTCAGTGACCGAAAATGCTCCTTGAGCATATACTGTATACAACAAGGTGGCGGCATGAATCCATAAATAGTCATGAGGCGAAAAATGTGTTTGGCCAAGCATATTACAAACAGCAACAATTCCCATGACCCAACCTATCATGGATATCATGTGGCACCGATATGAGTCCAACATTTATTCTACTGTCAAAATTGACTAGAAAGTGTAAATAGAATAATTTTGGTCATAAAGTCAGTCTCATCCAAAACAGAATTTTGTGTGGTCGTGACTACATCACAATGTAAATGTAGGTTGGGTTAGTTTCAATCCTGCCCACAGCTGGCAGTAAACAAGTAATCATCAATTCGGAGTACAGCTGCATGCGACCCAATTGTAATGTCTGTGGTAAGTTTAGGTTGGCTTTGGATATCCCTATGAGGCTAGTTAGGGACTGCCGGTAAATTACACAATGTAAATGGGACAATATGTTACAATTCCAATAGCTCCAATTGTCAATGACTTAACCTCAAAACCAACTACACATTGTAAAAATTCATTAACAAATAGTGAAAGTATTTAATGAGAACCGAAAGGTGTGCAACATTAAAATGGTCTTATTTATATTGTGTAATTTATTAACTAGCCCCGGAGAAATCAACGTTGCCATGACCGCACACCCAACCGGCTGCAGCTAATGGGCTCTTCCCACCTCACATTTTACTTCAGTCATGGCTGCTAGCATTTCTTATTAATGAACCAAATCTAAAACGAGGCCAAATTAGGACGTTTAGCCACCCTTTAACACCCATGGTCTCTGGATCAAAAGCATCATGCATTAGAGATTGTGTAATACTGTACTCTTTCTAATGTAAGTTCCCTGTGCTTGGGAATTGTAATGGTTCTCAAATATGTACATTAGAGATAGTTGAACTATAACACACTCAGAATATATACACTGATCTCTTATTGATGTCACTTAAATCCACTTCATCTACACAGAAGGGGAGGAGACAGGTTAACGAAGGATTTTTAAGTCTTGAGACATGGATTGTGTATGTGGGCCTTTGAATGGGGTATGGTAGTAAGTGACAGGCGCACGGGTTTGTGTCACTAACTGCAACACAGCTGGGTTTTTTCACGCTCAACATTTTCCCGTGTATATGAAGAATGGCCCATGCCCCAATTAATTGAGGCTGGTCCGAGGCCAAAAAGGGGGGTGCAACTCAATATTGGGACAGTGTTCTTAATGTTTTGTACACTCAGTGTACATATGCCTAAGATATTATAATTATGAGATATTATAATTATCCTATCATTTGTTCACAGTAAAATAGTGCTTGAGATGATTGTAATGGCCTTATCTAGAAGAGCCCTGAGACTATTTCAGGGAGTTGAGGGGGCGTAAATGGCTGAGGTTGGAGATGGTTAACGCGGTTTATTAATAACATGTTTTAACAACACTTCCAGGTTTCTAGATGGTTCTTCTCCTCAATTTTTCTTCTGTCTCTCTCGTTCTGTGTGACTCCAGTAATATTTTACATGATGATACGTGTTCTCTTTCCTTCTTGCACGCTGTCACACTTCCTCTCTAACTTGCTCTCTCTCTCACAGATACCCAAACACTCTTTCCTTCAAACTCCATTCATCCTTCCCTTTCTTCACTCTCAGGTCTGAGCAGAACTAACTGGTTCACTCATGGCAACCGAGCCAGGAGTCATGGACACCTTGGCAATTGCTTCAGTCAGCTCAGCTCAAGCCCGGTGTTGAGACGCCCACGGCCCCATTCTGTGACAGGAAGTCATAGTGGCCACAGTACCTTGAGTCTTGCAATGAACATAATCTAGACACCTTAATTTGATCTGCATCTCATTAACAAGTAAACCTTGCTCAAATTCAGACTAAGGTACAGTAATTGGTGAGTTAACCTTTTAGAATACAGCAATTGAGGTTGCTAAATCCAAAGAGAGTGCATTCGGAAAGTATTCAGACCCCTTGACTTTTTCGATATTGTTACGTTACAGCCTTATTCTTAAATGGATTAAATAAAAACAAATCCTCAATCTACACACAATACCCCATAATGACAAAGCAAACACAGGTTTAGACATTTTTGCAAATGTGTTAAAAATACAAAACAGAAATACCTTAATTGCATAAACTACCGTTAAAACGTTTGGGGTCACTTAGAAATGTCCTTGTTTTTGAAAGAAAAGCACATTTTTCGTCCATTAAAATAACATCAAATTGATCAGAAATATAGTGTAGACATTGATAATGTTGTAAATAACAATTGTAGCTGGAAACTGCAGATTAGTTAATGAAATATCTACATAGGTGTACAGAGGCCCATTATCAGCAACCATCACTCCTGTGCTCCAATTGGCCTTGTTAGCTAATCTAAGTTTATCATTTTAAAAGGCTAATTGATTATTAGAAAACCCTTTTGCAATTATGTTAGCACAGCTGAAAACTGTTGTTCTGATTAAAGAAGCAATAACATTGGCCTTATTTACACTAGTTGAGTATCTGGAGCATCAGCATTTGTGGGTTCGATTACAGGCTCAAAATGGCGAGAAACAAAGACCTTTCTTCTGAAACTCGTCAGTCTATTCTTGTTCTGAGAAATGAAGGCTATTCCATGCAAGGAATTGCCAAGAAACTGAAGATCTGGTACAACGCTCTGTACTACTCCCTTCACAGAACAGCACAAACTGGCTCAAACCAGAATAGAAAGAGGAGTGGGAGGCCCCGGTGCACAACTGAGCATGAGGACAAGTACATTAGAGTGTCTAGTTTGAGAAACAGACACCCCACAAGTCCTCAACTGGCAGATTCATTAAATAGTACCTGCAAAACACCAGTCTCAACATCAACAGAAAAGAGGAGACTCTGGGATGCTGGCCTGATGAAACCAAGATTGAACTATTTTGCCTGAATGCCAAGTCTGGAGGAAACCTGGCACTGTCCCTACGGTGAAGGATGGTGGTGGCAGAATCATGCTGTGGGGATGTTTTTCAAAATGTATTTGCCACATGTGCCCGAATACAACAAGTCTAGACTTTACCTTGAAATGCTAAATTACAAGCCCTTAACCAACAGTGCAGTTCAAGAAGAAAATATTTACCAAGTAGACTAAAATAAAAAAGTTATTATAAAAAGTAACACAATAAGAATAACGAGGCTATATACAGGGGGCACCGGTACTGAGTTAGTGTGCAGGGTTACGGGCTAGTTGAGGTAATTTGTACATGTAGGTGGGGGCAAAGTGACTATGCATAGGTAACAAACAAACAGTGAGTAGCAGCAGTGTACAAGAGGGGGGCTTCTCAATGTAAATTGTCCGGTGGCAGTTTTATGAATTGTTCAGCAGTTTAATGGCTTGGTGGTAGAAGCTGTTGAAGAGCCTCTCGGTCCTAGACTTGTTGCTCTGGTACCGCTTTCCGTGCGGTAGCAAAGAAAACAGTCTATAACTTGGATGACTGGAGCCTCTGACAATTTTATGGGCTTTCCTCTGACACCGCCTACTATGTAGGTCCTGGATGGCAGGAAGCTTGGCCCCAGTAATGTCCTGGGCCGTTCGCACTATCCTCTGTAGCGCCTTACTGTCAGATGCCGAGCAGTTACCATGCTAGGCTGTGATGCACCCGGTCACGATGCTCTCGATGGTGCAGCTGTAGCACCTTTTAGGGATCTGGGGATCCATGCCTCTCCACACTCTCGACGCACACGACTACAGCCCCGTCAATGTTAATGGAGGCCCCGTCAATGTTAACGTGGCCAACCTTTTCCTATAGTCCACGATCAGCTTCTTTGTCTTGCTCACATTGAGGAAGAGGTTGTTGTCCTGGCACCACACTGCCAGTTCTCTGACCTCCTCCCTATAGGCCGTCTCATCGTTGTCGATGATCAGGCCTACCACTGTTGTGTCGTCAGCAAACAATGATGGTGTTGGAGTCGTGTTTGGCCACGCAGTTGTGGGTGAAAAGGGAATACAGGAGGGGATTAAGTACACACCCTTGCCTACTCTTACCACCTGGGGGCGGCCCGTCAGGAAGTCCAGGATCCAGTTGCAGAGTGAGGTGTTTAGTCCCAGAATCCTTGGCTTAGTGATGAGCTTCGTGGACACTATGGTGTTGAATGCTGAGCTGTCAATGAACAGCATTCTCACATAGCTGTTCCTTTTGTCCAGGTGAGAAAGGGCAGTGTGGAGTGCGATTGAGTGCGTCATCTGTGGATCTGTTGGGGCGATAGGCGAATTGGACTGGGTCTAGAGTGTCCGGGAGGATGTTGTTGATGTGAGCCATGACCAGCCTTTCTAAGCACTTCATGGCTACTGACGTGATTGCCACAGGGCGGTAATAATTTAGGCAGGTTACCTTCGCTTCCTTGGGCACAGGGACTATGGTGGTCTGCTTGAAACATGTAGTTATTACAGACTCGGTCAGGGAGAGTTTGAGAATGTCTAAACTGACACTTGACAGTTGGTCCACTCATGGTTTGAGTACATGTCCTGGTAATCTGTCTGGCCCAGCGGCTTTGTGAATGTTGACCTGTTTAAAGTTTTTGTTCACACCGGCTACCGAGAGCGTTGTCACACAGTCATCTAGAACAGCTGATGCACTCGTGCATGCTTCAATGTTGCTTGCATCGAAGCGAGCATAAAAGGCATTTAGCTCGTCTGGTAGGGTCGTGTCACTGGGCAGCTCGCATCTGGGTTTACCTTTGTATTCCGTAATAGTTTTCAAGCCCTGCCACATCCGTCAAGTGTCAGAGCTGGTGTAGTAGGATTCAATCTTAATCCTGAATTGACGCTTTGCTTGTTTGATGGTTCATCTGAGGGCATAGTGGGATTTCTTATAAGCATCCGGATTAGTCTCCTGCTCCTTGAAAGCAGCTCTAGCCTTTAGCTCGTCATCGATGCACTTATTGATGAAGCCGATGACTGAGGTGGTGTATTCCTCAATTCCATTGGATAAAAAAAATTTGAATAAAAAAATAGCTTTGTAAATATGGGGAATTGTGTGTAGATTGATGAGAAGAAAAAATGTTTAATCCTTTATAGAATAAGGCTATAACGTAACCATATGTTGAAAAAAAGTATTGGGATCTGAATACTTTCCAAATGCACTGTGCATCAATCATTAGTATTATCTGTGGTTTAATCTCTATCATTTCAGAGGCTGAGCTACAGAAAAAATGTAATAATAATTTCAGAGTTGAAGATGATCTAATGCCTCAAAATTACCACCTCTTTTATTTTTATTTTTTTACCTTTATTTAAATAGGCAAGTCAGTTAAGCATAAATTCTTATTTAGAATGACGGCCTACCCCAGCCAAACCCTCCCTTAACCCGGACGAGATGCAGTGCCTTAGACCGCTGCGCCTCTCGGGAGCTCCAGGAAAGCTTAAGCACAATTAACCCTACGTTCCATAACCTGGAATCTATAGAGTGAAGTGGACGGAATAATTGAACATAGTGTACAGTACATTTAAGAGACAACTCAGCAATCACTCCTTTTTGAGCTAATCAGCTATAACTATCATCCTGGTTCCTCACAATTAACTTTGTACCATCTTGTGAACCTGACACTCATCGGGTTATGTGGGGGTGGTAATTGACCACATGTCAATTCTAAGATAAGATCCAGTGTGGGAATAGCTCCTATTTTAGCTCATCAGCTCCAACTGTCACTCAGGTCTGCTGGTTACCTGTGTGTCCCATGGGGTGGGGGGGGGGGGGGGTTGTCCCTCTGTGAAAGGTCCGGTTGGATTAGAAGACAGTCTGTGACTTATAGGATACAGAGCTGTGTTAGCGGCATGGAGGCTGAAGGTGGTTGGGGTTGGTGCAGATACAGAGATGTGTTAGCGGCAGGGGGTGGAGGAGGGTGGGGTTGGTGCAGATACAGAGATGTGTTAGCGGCATGGAGGCTGGAGGTGGGTGGGGGTGGTGCAGATACAGAGATTTGTTAGCGGCATGGAGGCTGAAGGTGGGTGGGGGTGGTGCAGATACAGAGATGTGTTAGCGGCATGGAGGCTGGAGGTGGGTGGGGGTGGTGCAGATACAGAGATGTGTTAGCGGCATGGAGGCTGAAGTTGGGTGGGGGTGGGCAGAGACAGAGATGTGTTAGCAGCAGGGGGTGGAGGAGGGTGGGGGTGGTGCAGATACAGAGATGTGTTAGCAGCAGGGGGTGGAGCAGGGTGGGGGTGGTGCAGATACAGAGATGTGTTAGTGGCATGGAGGCTGAAGGTGGGTGGGGGTGGTGGAGAGACAGAGATGTGTTAGCAGCAGGGGGGTGGAGGAGGGTGGGGGCGGTGCAGATACAGAGATGTGTTAGCACCAGGGGGTGGAGGAGGGTGGGGGTGGTGCAGATGGTGGACAGAGATGTGTTAGCAGCAGGGTGGTGGAGGAGGGTGGGGGTGGTGCATATACAGAGATGTGTTAGCGGCAGGGGGTGGAAGAGGGTGGGGGTGGTGCAGATACAGAGATGTGTTAACAGCAGGGGGTGGAGGAGGGTGGGGGTGGTGCATATACAGAGATGTGTTGTGTTAGCGGCAGGGGGTGGAAGAGGGTGGGGGTGGTGCAGATACAGAGATGTGTTAGCAGCAGGGGGTGGAGGAGGGTGGGGGTGGTGCAGATACAGAGATGTGGCAGGGGATGGAAGAGGGTGGGGGTGGTGCAGATACAGAGATGTGTTAGCAGCAGGGGGTGGAGGAGGGTGGGGGTGGTGCATATACAGAGATGAGATGTGTTAGCGGCAGGGGGTGGAAGAGGGTGGGGGTGGTGCAGATACAGAGATGTGTTAGCAGCAGGGGGTGGAGGAGGGTGGGGGTGGTGCAGATACAGAGATGTGTTAGCAGCAGGGGGTGGAGGAGGGTGGGGTGGTGCAGATACAGAGATGTGTTAGCGGCATGGAGGCTGAAGGTGGGTGGGGGTGGTGCAGATACAGAGATGTGTTAGCAGGAGGCAGGGGCTGTGGAGGAGGGTGGGGGTGGTGCAAATACAGAGATGTGTTAGCGGCATGGAGGCTGAAGTTGGGTGGGGGTGGGCAGAGACAGAGATGTGTTAGCAGCAGGGGGTGGAGGAGGGTGGGGGTGGTGCAGATACAGAGATGTGTTAGCAGCAGGGGTGGAGGAGGGTGGGGGTGGTGCAGATACAGAGATGTGTTAGCAGCAGGGTGGTGGAGGAGGGTGGGGGTGGTGCAGATACAGAGATGTGTTAGCAGCAGGGTGGTGGAGGAGGGTGGGGGTGGTGCAGATACAGAGATGTGTTAGCAGCAGGGTGGTGGAGGAGGTGGGGGTGGTGCAGATACAGAGATGTGTTAGCAGCAGGGTGGTGGAGGAGGGTGGGGGTGGTGCAGATACAGAGATGTGTTAGCAGCAGGGGGTGGAGGAGGGTGGGGTGGTGCAGATACAGAGATGTGTTAGCGGCAGGGGGTGGAAGAGGGTGGGGGTGGTGCAGATACAGAGATGTGTTAGCAGCAGGGGGTGGAGGAGGGTGGGGGTGGTGCAGATACAGAGATGTGTTAGCAGCAGGGGGTGGAGGAGGTGCAGATACAGAGATGTGTTAGCAGCAGGGGATGGAAGAGGGTAGGGGTGGTGCAGATACAGAGATGTGTTAGCAGCAGGGGGGTGGAGGAGGATGGCAGGTGGTGCAGATACAGGGGGGTGGAGGAGGGTGGGGGGCGGTGGAGACTCAAGAGGTATCACGGTTACGTCAGTGATGAAAGAGGATGTGAAACGGAGACGAGCCATGAGTACTGTAGCATAAATACTTTCCTTCATCTCAAATGCCATTGACTACAATAACATTGTTTTTAAGAATAGTGATAAACGAGACAAGTTCTTGTCTCATAATGCTGTTTCTATGGGAACAAGGCATCTGACTGACCCAAAATAACCTATATTGCATGTTGATTTGTAGTGAAGGAATAAGACAAAAGGATCATACACAAAAGGTGATCAAATTTGCTATATAATCAACTGGCTTCTGGTTTATTTGTTGGTGTGGTATTTGACTACATACTCCCCCAGAATCACGTGTTTATTTTCTGTTCCAAGGGAACCTTTAGATTCTAGATCTATGTGAGTGAATGAATCTCCTCCAACCAGTTGAATTAGAGCCAGCAATAGAAACATCCTCTAGCGGGAACGGCAGAGGTCAATCTTATTCTCTGAGACTTTCAAAATAAGGTTAAAAACCTTGGGAGGATATTCCATGGGAACCAGTTGATTTTAACGACAAACCGATAGATTTTCTTGGCAAAATCAATATAACCAACACATTTCGGCCCTAAAAACCGTGCATCTCCAGAGTAGTATTAAGTACACCTTTTAACGGGGAGATTATTTGAGCTCATTTTTAACTCACCTGCTGTTATTGTTTTGTCTAGACTTTATCGTCTGGCACGTGTCCTCATTCCAGAAACATCAGTCGGCGAGATTGGTTGCCTTCAGTGACCACTGAAATGTTCCCTCCATTATGTCTGTTACCATGACAGCAACAGGAAAGTCGTCATGATGGTACTTATTTGCTTGGTAAATAAGCATAGAATCAAAACATGTTATTAATGAATCTATGGACCAACCCCAAGAAATATATCCACTGAAATGACTCATTTTCTTCTATCCTTTCCATCCTCAACAAACCAGATCTCCTTCTGCTTCCTTTATATGGGCCATTTGTCATGACACGAGGTCGGTATGTATCTTGGTTCATTCAGTCTCGCAATGATACTCTGAGGTCAATATCCAAACACATTTCCAATGCATAATTAATGGCTTGTTGGTGGATTAGGAGAGGGGCAAGACTCTCACGGGGAGAAACAGCTGTGTGGCGTGCTTAATGTGCAGGTTGCATGTTGGGAAAATATGGGTCGGCCCATGGAGGGAGGAGAAAGAAGGATAGATATTCCCCCAATTATCAATCTTACGAGGAATGATTTTTCACAAATGTGACTGTTTTTATGAGTAGAAGTTAATCTTTTGATACCATGTGAATACTTTAGTGGGATGGGGGTTATGTTTCAGGTATCTGACAAAATCCTTGAGTTTATTTGAATGAAGAATGGGTATACGGTCTTCCAAAATGAGATCAATCTTACTTTCTTTAGTTATTGTAGTAAATCTGTGATAAATGTGTTTAGGGACAGACAGATTTAGACTACTACAAATATCACAAATACATAAATGTGTGATTCATATAAACATTTATTGGTTAGTTTGTAAATTGCACATTTGTAAATAATATATATATGGTCAGTTTGTTAACCCATTTACACATGATATGTAGTCATGTGAGAGATGGTCATAAGTTACAATTCTCGTCATGGCAATGTCATATAACCATCTGAACAAGGATAAGATGTTTCACATATCAACAGGAGTACTGGAGAAAAAAAAGTCATATTAATAAACATTGATAGATCTAATATACTGTATTTATATTCATATAAGCAATTTTTTACATGCAATCGTAAACTTTTTGCCAATGCCATCTTACCAAACTTGCAAGCAAGTTCCGGCAATTAGCACCAAAATCAGAGGACCTGGCATTTACACTAATATTTTCAATAAATAATTAATTGGATCTATTTTAATTTATACTTAAAAAAATACTTAATTCTTGATCAATTTTTCATTGATTATTCTTTTCTTAATTGTCAAATCATTTGTATATTACTCATCTCATGAAATACACCTGTGATGCTTTTCTTCTTTTCCTAGTGCCAATCATGAATTAATGGACGATGTGATTTTTATCTAGTGCTAATAATGATAGTTAATAATATATAGATTCATATAAATACATTAACAACTTGAATTAAGGAAGAATGGATCAAAATACGAGATCACAGGGCAAAGATGGAAATTAGTAGAAAATGTGGTCTACAAGCACAGCTGGCTGTGCCCAAAATCCTTAAATTCATTCCATGATCACAAGTACACGGACCAATAGGTGACGTTGAAAAGGGGTCGACCCGCTTGGCGGCTGAGGGGATGACGGGTTTGGGCGTTGGCGGTTTCTTGGCCTTGGCCTGGCTTTTGCTAAGGCCATGATGCAAGGTGATGGGCTTCCCGTAGCAGTCGAAGAGCTCAAAGTCCTGCGGCAGTGAGCCAACAATGCTGAAGTCATTGGTGCGCAGGTCCGACTTGGAGGTGCAAACCTTTTTGCACCGGGTCTCTCCCACCTGGAAAAGGGAAAAGTGGATAGAGTAACAGCTGCACAATCATTGGAGGAGCAGAGGGTCAGCCAAAGAGCAGTGCCCCTTAACCCCTTAACTGCTTAAGTGCTGTGCTCAAGTGCACAATGGCAGTGGGTGGTGAGGTGGTGATGGGAACAATTGAAAACATTGCATTAGTCCCACTACTCCAAACACTCCTGTCCAGTCACTCTCCAGCTCTCTGACTTTCTCTCAGTTAACGGCAACATACATCTCGGCAGGCAATGCAACAGGAGTCAGCTAGAGCTCCAATCACATCCCATTTCCTCCTCCCTTGCCACAGATGGCAGCTACCGCCAATGCTGAGCCATTGCGGCCAGAGCCAGAGAGACGTCGACAGTAGTTTAAGCCAACCAGAGAGGAGCCTGACTCAACGTGGGGGAAAAAAATCAACAAATGCCCTGTTCTGTTTCTGTCATACCCAGCGACTCACAGTCTCACATTTAAGGATCCCGGGCAACCGCGGAAGGAACGCAAATGGGTGCCACAGATCACCTGGCCCTTATTACCAGGGGAAGGGGGAGACAATGGAAGAATTGAGGACTTGCCTGACTCGACTTTGGAAAGGAATGGTGATGATGCTTGCCATACCTTTTGTACATCTCAAAGCCTGTCCTCCGTGCACCTCCAATTGAATTAGGCCTTAATTCGTGTGACATTCTGACATGAGCTGATTTATGACTGCGGTGCTTTGCCAACCCTGTCAGGACTCTTTGGTGTGGTTTCGATCAGATCTGTTCTGTTTTTTTCCAATGGTTGTAGGGTAGGATGGAGACATACGGAGATGATCACTCTTGCACGTCCATATATATATACATATATATACAGTGGGGCAAAAAGTAATTAGTCAGCCACCAATTGTGCAAGTTCTCCCACTTAAAAAGATGAGAGAGGCCTGTAATTTTCATCATAGGTACACTTCAACTATGATAGACAAAATGAGAAAAAAATCCAGAAAATCACATTGTAGGATTTTTAATGAATTTATTTGCAATTATGGTGGAAAATAAGTATTTGGTCACCTACAAACAAGCAAGATTTCTGGCTCTCACAGACCTGTAACTTCTTCTTTAAGAGGCTCCTCTGTCCTCCACTCGTTACCTGTATTAATAGCACCTGTTTGAACTTGTTATCAGTATAAAAGACACCTGTCCACAACCTCAAACAGTCACACTCCAAACTCCACTATGGCCAAGACCAAAGAGCTGTCAAAGGACACCAGAAACAAAATTGTAGACCTGCACCAGGCTGGGAAGACTGAATCTGCAATAGGTAAGCAGCTTGGTTTGAAGAAATCAACTGTGGGAGCAATTATTAGGAAATGGAAGACAAGACCACCATCTCCCTGATAATCTCCCTCGATCTGGGACTCCACGCAAGATCTCACCCCATGGGGTGGCTGACTAAATACTTTTTTTTCACACTGTATATGTGCATAAAATGATAGTTTCCAGATTTGACCATATTAATAACATATATTAATACATTAATATTAATAGGCTCTTATTTCTGTGTGTTTGTTATATTATTAAGTCTATGATTTGATATTTGATAGAGCAGTCTTACTGAGCGGTGGTAGACAGCAGCAGGCTCGTAAGCATTCATTCAAACAGCACTTGCCTGCGTTTGCCAGCAGCTCTTCGCAAATTCTTGAAGCACAGCACTGTTTATGACTTCAAGCCTATCAACTCCCGAGATTAGGCTGGCAATACTGTAGTGCCTATAAGAACATCCAATAGTCAAAGGTATATGAAATACTAATGGTATAGAGAAAAATAGTCCTATAACTCCTATAATAACTACAACCTAAAACTTCTAACTGGGAATATTGAAGACTCACGTTAAAAGGAACCATCAGCTTTCATATGTTCTCATGTCCTGAGCAAGGAACTTAAACGTTAGCTTTTTTACATACATATTTTACATATTGCACTTTTACTTTCTTCTCCAACACAGTGTTTTTGCATTAGTTAAACTGAATTGAACATGTTTCATTATTTATTTGAGACTAAATTGATTTATATTAAGTTCAAATAAAAGTATTCATTCAGTGTTGTTGTAATTGTCTTTATTACAAATATATATATATATATATATAAAAAATTGGTCGATTAATCGGTCTCGGCTTTTTTTGATCCTCCAATAGTCGATATCAGCGTTGAAAAAAATCATAAATCGGTCGACCTCTAATGTATAAATCTCCACGTATACAAAGAGTGCAACATTTTGACAGTGTAGTGGTGTTGTGCAGTAGTGTTGTTGTCAAATCACCGTCTTACTTTAATGCTAACTGTCAGTTTCTTTCAGGAAGAGATGAGAATGCACCAGATACACAATTACCTCATGCATGGCAGAATGCCCCTAATGTTGATGTTTTGGAGCTGTAATCTGGATTTTCTATTTTTTTCTTTGGTGAATTGACATGCTGTTATGTTACAACAGAATCAGTGGGAAGTAACTTCTGAAAACACACGTTTCAATCTTTCTCATCGGCTACAGGGGAAATGAGATACTAATCATACAGTTGCTACTTTTTCACTCAACCATCAAGCTCATTAATTGGCGTTAATTTGATTTACTTTTGATTTTTTATTTGATTTTTCCTTTATTTAACTAGGCAAGTCAGCTAAGAACAAATTCTTATTTTCAATGACGGCCTAGGAACAGCCTAGGAACAGTAGGTTAACTGCCTGTTATCTGCCTGTTCAGGGGCAGAACGACCGATTTGTACCTTGTCAGCTCGGGGGGCAACCTTCCGGTTACTAGTCCAACGCTCTAACCACTAGGCTACCCACATTCCACTAGAGTCATCTTCTCGCAAATCGCAAGTCTTGACTAACATACATGACGATGTAAATGAATTTCTATGAAGTGTATGATCGAAAATAACATTTCACAAACTAAATCTGTACCTGTGTCAATCTTTATCCATGTAAGGCCAGAGTGCAGGAGATGTTAGGACAATTCAATCACTCATAAATGCCATCTATTGGTATCTCTAACTTCCCTCTCATCATGCCTAAGGACTTAGCCGAGATGGCATCGCAGTTCAGACGTCTTTTGTCCTCGTCTTGTCGTGTCCTGTATATATATATATATTTTATAACTTTTTTCACATACATTTTATTTTTATTTTCCATCAACTCATCTTCAAAACACTCTCCTGCAACCCGCCTCACCAATTTATATTTATAAATAAGTATTATTTACCTCAAATCTGCAATCCTCCAAGAAGCTAGCCAGAAGCTAGCCAGAAACTCCAAGAAGCTAGCCAGAAACTAGCCAGAAGCTAGCCAGGAGCTAGCCAGAAGCTAATCAGAAGCTAGTTCAGAAGCTAGTTAGCTTCTTTACTGGCAACTCATTAGTATTCAGCTAACCATGGTTTGTGGTCATCAGCTATCCTTTAGCTCGAAAATCTATCGCCAGTTTTGTACGGCGCAGCGCGGCTCGGAACGGAACATACCGGACCAATTTTTCTCTCCATGTCCCTGGATTTCAACTGCTCTCTGGACACTCATTCCCGGATCTCACAGCTAGCTGGCTGCTATCCGTGTGTCTATCTGCTTTCGTCGATTCCGGAGCAAACATCAATTACTCCGGAGCTAGCCAGCTCCGACAATCACTCCTGGGCTGCAGTCACCTATCCGAACCCGTTTTACTGCCTACGCGGAGCCCCACCGGGCCTTCACAACTGGACTGCCGACGTTATCTACCCGAAGGAGATCCGGCTGGCTCCTCCGTCGCGACGTTACCTGAACGCCCATCTGCGGCCTGCTAACCGCTAGCCGTCTTACCGGCTGCTCTCAGAATAAACAATCGGACAATTTATTTATTTTTATTATTATTATGTTTCTTCTTGGGCCTCTATAACTATATCTATTGTTTTTATTTTTTTGTTGTTGTGTGATTTGGACTAATCCCCTCTACCACACGGAACCCCACTAATCTACTGACGGAACGCAAGAGGTGGCTAACAACAGACCTCCATCCTATGCTAGCTTGCTACCGATGTCCTGGCTAGCTGTCTAAATCGCCGTGACCCCCAAACCAACCTCTCCACTCCCTGGACCCTTTTGATCACTCGACTAAGGATGCCTCTCCTTAATGTCAATATGTCTTGTCCATTGCTGTTCTGGTTAGTGTTTATTGGCTTATTTCACTGTAGAGCCTCTAGTCCTGCTCACTATACCTTATCCAACTTATTAGTTCCACCACCCACACATGCAATGACATCTCCTGGTTTCAATGATGTTTCTAGAGACAATATCTCTCTCTTAATCACTCAATACCTAGGTTTACCTCCACTGTATTCACATCCTACCATACCTTTGTCTGTACATTATACCTTGATGCTATTTTATCGCCCCCAGAAACCTCCTTTTACTCTCTGTTCCAGACGTTCTAGACGACCAATTCTTATTGCTTTTAGCCGTACCCTTATTCTTCTCCTCCTATGTTCCTCTGGCGATGTAGAGGTGAATCCAGGCCCTGCAGTGCCTAGCTCCACTCCTATTCCCCAGGCCCTCTCTTTTGATGACTTCTGTAACCGTAATAGCCTTGGTTTCATGCATGTTAACATTAGAAGCCTCCTCCCTAAGTTTGTTCTATTCACTGCTTTATCACACTCTGCCAACCCGGATGTTCTAGCTGTGTCTGAATCCTGGCTTAGGAAGACCACCAAAAATTCAGAAATTGTCATTCCAAACTACAACATTTTCAGACAACATAGAACTGCCAAAGGGGGCAGTGTTGCAATCTACTGCAAAGATAGCCTGCAGAGTTATGTCCTACTATCCAGGTCTGTACCCAAACAATTTGAACTTCTACTTTTAAAAATCCACCTCTCTAAAAACAAGTCTCTCACCGTTGCCGCCCGCTATAGACCACCCTCTGCCCCCAGCTGTGCTCTGGACACCATATGTGAACTGATTGCCCCCCATCTATCTTCAGAGCTTGTGCTGCTAGGCGACCTAAACTGGAACATGCTTAACACCCCAGCCATCCTACAATCTAAACTTGATGCCCTCAATCTCACACAAATTATCAATGAACCTACCAGGTACCCCCCCAAAGCCTTAAACACGGGCACCCTCATAGATATCATCCTAACCAACTTCCCCTCTAAATACACCTCTGCTGTCTTCAACCAAGATCTCAGCGATCACTGCCTCATTGCCTGCATCCGTAATGGGTCAGCGGTCAAACGACCTCCACTCATCACTGTAAAACGATCCCTGAAACACTTCAGCGAGCAGGCCTTTCTAATCGACCTGGCCGGGGTATCCTGGAAGGATATTGATCTCATCCTGTCAGTAGAGGATGCCTGGATATTTTTTTTAAATGCCTTCCTAACAATCTTAAATAAACATGCCCCATTCAAGAAATTTAGAACCAGGAACAGATATAGCCCTTGGTTCTCCCCAGACCTGACTGCCCTTAACCAACACAAAAACATCCTATGGCGTTCTGCATTAGCATCGAACAGCCCCCGTGATATGCAGCTGTTCAGGGAAGCTAGAAACCGTTATACACAGGCAGTTAGAAAAGCCAAGGCTAGCTTTTTCAAGCAGAAATTTGCTTCCTGCAACACTAACTCAAAAAGTTCTGGGACACTGTAAAGTCCATGGAGAATAAGAACACCTCCTCCCAGCTGCCCACTGCACTGAAGATAGGAAACACTGTCACCACTGATAAATCCACCATAATTGAGAATTTCAATAAGCATTTTTCTACGGCTGGCCATGCTTTCCACCTGGCTACTCCTACCCCGGTCAACAGCACTGCACCCCCAACAGCAACTCGCCCAAGCCTTCCCCATTTCTCCTTCTCCCAAATCCATTCAGCTGAAGTTCTGAAAGAGCTGAAAAATCTGGACCCCTACAAATCAGCCGGGCTAGACAATCTGGACCCTTTCTTTCTAAAATGATCTGCCGAAATTGTTGCCACCCCTATTACTAGCCTGTTCAACCTCTCTTTCGTGTCGTCTGAGATTCCCAAAGATTGGAAAGCAGCTGCGGTCATCCCCCTCTTCAAAGGGGGGGACACTCTTGATCCTACCATGCCTTTCTAAGGTCTTCGAAAGCCAAGTCAACAAACAGATTACCGACCATTTCGAATCTCACCATACCTTCTCTGCTATGCAATCTGGTTTCAGAGCTGGTCATGGGTGCACCTCAGCCACGCTCAAGGTCCTAAACGATATCTTAACCGCCATCGATAAGAAACATTACTGTGCAGCCGTATTCATTGATCTGGCCAAGGCTTTCGACTCTGTCAACCACCACATCCTCATCGGCAGACTCGACAGCCTTGGTTTCTCAAATGATTGCCTCGCCTGGTTCACCAACTACTTCTCTGATAGAGTTCAGTGTGTCAAATCAAAGGGTCTGCTGTCCGGACCTCTGGCAGTCTCTATGGGGGTGCCACAGGGTTCAATTCTTGGACCGACTCTCTTCTCTGTATACATCAATGAGGTCGCTCTTGCTGCTGGTGAGTCTCTGATCCACCTCTACGCAGACAACACCATTCTGTATACTTCCGGCCCTTCTTTGGACAATGTGTTAACAACCCTACAGGCAAGCTTCAATGCCATACAACTCTCCTTCCGTGGCCTCCAATTGCTCTTAAATACAAGTAAAACTAAATGCATGCTCTTCAACCGATCGCTACCTGCACCTACCCGCCTGTCCAACATCACTACTCTGGACGGCTCTGACTTAGAATACGTGGACAACTATAAATACTTAGGTGTCTGGTTAGACTGTAAACTCTCCTTCCAGACCCATATCAAACATCTCCAATCCAAAGTTAAATCTAGAATTGGCTTCCTATTTCGCAACAAAGCATCCTTCACTCATGCTGCCAAACATACCCTTGTAAAACTGACCATCCTACCAATCCTCGACTTTGGCGATGTCATTTACAAAATAGCCTCCAATACCCTACTCAACAAATTGGATGCAGTCTATCACAGTGCAATCCGTTTTGTCACCAAAGCCCCATATACTACCCACCATTGCGACCTGTACGCTCTCGTTGGCTGGCCCTCGCTTCATACTCGTCACCAAACCCACTGGCTCCATGTCATCTACAAGACCCTGCTAGGTAAAGTCCCCCCTTATCTCAGCTCGCTGGTCACCATAGCATCTCCCACCTGTAGCACACGCTCCAGCAGGTATATCTCTCTAGTCACCCCCAAAACCAATTCTTTCTTTGGCCGCCTCTCCTTCCAGTTCTCTGCTGCCAATGACTGGAACGAACTACAAAAATCTCTGAAACTGGAAACACTTATCTCCCTCACTAGCTTTAAGCACCAACTGTCAGAGCATCTTACAGATTACTGCACCTGTACATAGCCCACCTATAATTTAGCCCAAACAACTACCTCTTTCCCAACTGTATTTAATTTATTTATTTATTTTGCTCCTTTGCACCCCATTATTTTTATTTATTTCTACTGCACATTCTTCCATTGCAAAACTACCATTCCAGTGTTTTACTTGCTATATTGTATTTACTTTGCCACCATGGCCTTTTTTGCCTTTACCTCCCTTCTCACCTAATTTTCTCACATTGTATATAGACTTGTTTATACTGTATTATTGACTGTATGTTTGTTTTACTCCATGTGTAACTCTGTGTCGTTGTATGTGTCGAACTGCTTTGCTTTATCTTGGCCAGGTCGCAATTGTAAATGAGAACTTGTTCTCAACTTGCCTACCTGGTTAAATAAAGGGGAAATAAAAAAATAAAAATATGCAAGGTTAAATAACCATTCCTCCTTCAACTGTGAGGGAAGTGGTTAGGGACAACTTCATCTTGACCTTAAATCAGTGTCTGGGGGCAACTTATTTCTAAAATCACACAAACCTCCCCCCACTCACCAGAAACAAGCCCATCCCCTTCCCTACCTTTCCCTCACCCGCCACACACAACCACCCCTTACCCACCTGCAGCGTGCTGACATGACAGGGCGTCCCGCTGGTGCCGTTGACCGTGTTGTTCCTGCCCGCCGCCTTCTCCTTCCCCTTTGCCTTGGACGCCATCTTGGCCTTCTCTGCCTCAATGCGCTTTGGGCTGTTGAGCATCACCTGCACCACGGCGTACTCCACCAGCGAGGCGAAGCCAAACAGCAGACATCAAATCAAATCAAATGTATTTATATAGCCCTTCGTACATCAGCTGATATCTCAAAGTGCTGTACAGAAACCCAGCCTAAAACCCCAAACAGCAAGCAATGCAGGTGTAGAAGCACGGTGGCTAGGAAAAACTCCCTAGAAAGGCCAAAACCTAGGAAGAAACCTAGAGAGGAACCAGGCGGAGATTATAACAGAACATGGCCAAGATGTTCAAATGTTCATAAATGATCAGCATGGTCGAATAATAATAAGGCAGAACAGTTGAAACTGGAGCAGCAGCATGGCCAGGTGGACTGGGGACAGCAAGGAGTCATCATGTCAGGTAGTCCTGGGGCATGGTCCTAGGGCTCAGGTCCTCCGAGAGAGAGAAAGAAAGAGAGAAGGAGAGAATTAGAGAACGCACACTTAGATTCACACAGGACACCGAATAGGACAGGAGAAGTAGTCCAGATATAACAAACTGACCCTAGCCCCCCCGAAACATAAACTACTGCAGCATAAATACTGGAGGCTGAGACAGGAGGGGTCAGGAGACACTGTGGCCCCATCCGAGGACACCCCCGGACAGGGCCAAACAGGATGAGCCAGACGTCGATGGCCTTCACATAGGACACCTTGGGCAGCTCTGAGGCCAGGGACGTGCACTCAGAAGACAGGGAGAGCACCAAGAGGATCCCTGGGAGGTTAACAGGATGGGAGTGAGGATGTGGCCTTGTCAATTAAACATCCAAGGAAGGAGAGCATAGCTTAGCTTTGGGGATACTTCTACATTTGTCTTAGGATCTCAAATTAGCATTTGACCCCTGGACTCTCTAATGCGCAACATAAAATGCACAGCAGACAAGGAGGTTCAATTTCAGACCATGAGGATCGAAGTATTTTATTTGTTTTCATCCTTGCCTTTAAATCAGAGGTCTAGACTTTCATCTAAACCAGGTGAGTGGTTAATAGCAGGGAGAAGACACAGCAGCCCTTGAGAGTTGGAATTGAATACCCCTGGTGTACAGTACATAATAATGGATATATGAATCACCTAAACTAGGCAGTGGTAATGAAACACTCACAAGCCCATATCCCAGGATTTACAGTACAAAGAGCCCAATTATAAACCTCCTTTACCTTTCTCATTCTAGTGATGAAGATGGTTCAAATAGCCACTGATAACGGAGGGCTATTTTTTTTCTCCAAATGAACAATTAATCTAGGTTGTTGTATGCATAAAAATCTTTATATAAAAGCGGGGTCCTTATTTCGGATGATTATCTAACCCCATTCGAGTTCACCGTTGCTCCGAAATCATTTTCATCACAGCATGTAAGATGGCCTATTTTTTACATAAGACAAGGAAGATGTTGGCTCTGTTGAAACAGCATAATGCTTTGTTTGCCGACGCTTGGCCCCCGATGGGGTGCTTTATTGTGGGGAAAAAATGAGTCTGAAACCGACACACATAGTAGGTAGCATGTATGGAAGTATTCCATACATTTAATAACATGTACCCTAACATACACACACACTCACAGAGATGAATGAATGACATATGTCAAATGGTCACACGCGGGAGATGACTGACCTTTGCTGATCCCATTTACTGAGGTGTCATGAGGTCTCCCTCCAGAGGAAATGGCGGGATGGGATGAAAGTGACAAACAGCTGGAGGTGAATGGTCCTCTTATCCACACAGCTCTTTCCAGACCCATCGGACTGTTTGACGTGACGTCAAATGGGTGAGAAGTTTACATTTCCGACTCATGCAGGCCTGTTGACAATGGACCAGGCGAGTTACCCATACAAAATAAAAAGGTATCATTATCTATTATGTATCATGTAAGGGCGACAGTGGAAGGACAATGGGTGGTCCCATTCACTTCCTCGGACAGAAAAGGTAACATGGGAGAATAGATTATATGAAAAAATGGAAAGCAATCATGTCATCATGCAGTGATGGCTAATATTAGGCTGCATTTGATGCCTCGAAATCCAAACTGAATCACACTACGTTTCACTATTGCTTCAATTAGTGAAGCGAAACAATAGTGAAACTTGGTGTGATTCAGTTTGGATTTGGAAGGGAACACCACAGACAACACCACAGTGACATGGGGGACTAAAGCAGGCTTGTCTGTTACCCAAAGGGACCAAGGAATCACTGCTTTCAGGGTAAGGCTAGGATAGGGGTTTACGGTCAGTGGTTAGGATAGGGATCAGAGGTCTTACCCAGAGGGACCCTGGCAGCGCTGGCGTCAGGGTTGATCCAGAATGAGAGCCAAGAGAGGACCATGATGAGGAGTTTAGGGGCATAGACTCCCATCATGTAGAAGCCCACCTGCCTCCTCAGGGTGAAGATCACCTCCACACACGTGTAGTAGCCTAGAGAAGTAAAGACAAGGGGGTGGGGCAGAGGAGTGTGAGAAGCTTGCAATACCAGATTAATGTTGGCCATCTCTTGTATAAGTATGTACATTCACAAACTAAAGTGTACCAAGTTTTTCAAGCTACTGTTAGGGTAACACACATTCATAACGAAGTAATCTAAAAATGTATTTGGGTATACAATAATATGACTACTAAATGACTGTTGTGATAACTAACTATAATTGCTAAATACCATTGCATTACATCGGTCTATGAATGAAATCATAATAATGAACTGCACGTCTTTTGCAAGAGTTTGACTAAGGACAAGCAGAGGGAGAGAACGCATCATCATCAAGATACACATTTAGCCTGGTACATAGGGTATGTTCTCACACTCGTCTAATACCGGAGGCTATTTCCTCTTGGATCTTTTTTCAAAAGCAGAACAGGAGGGGCAGCCCCTGGCGTGTTCCATTTTGTCAGATTCCGCTCTCTTTCCCCCTATCTGCTAAAGCTCTGCTGTTTAATTGCATTTGTGAATAACCATGGTATCTCACTTCCTAGACAGACTGCTGTTTCACCATTTCTTTCCCCTGTTATCTGCTTTGGAGTAACGTCATTGAAACACGTCTCTCTCATGTTCCCCTTCAGTCGGTCACTCGGTATAACACACTAGGGGAGTCAACGACCAATCGTATTCGCCTTAAGAAAACTGAAATCACGCCCAATGGATGCCGAGCCCGCCCCCTTCATGGCTATAATAAATCAGGGCTCGCACTCAATTCCTAATTTCTTCGCTCTTCAGCTCCTGTCACGCAATTTCCAAACTTTTCAAGCACAGGAAGACCACGAGATTCGGCTCCGACTTAGTTGTCTGTTAGTGGGAACAGTGCGTAGTCCTCCTCCTAGATCAGGGGTCTCCAACATGTCGATTGTGAGCTACCAAGTAGCTTGTAGCCCACCCATGAGTAGCTCGCCAAACAATTCTGAAAGTACATCCAAATTTCACGTCCCACCGCAAACTTTTGTTAACAAATCTCACAAGTATCAGACACTGCAATCTCACAGCTACTATCTAAACAATGCAACATTGATATTATCCCAGCCCTAGTTAGCCACTATTGGATTAAAAAGCCAAACCTAACACAATATCTGCAAATACATTTCCAGCAATATTGCCCCTGTCGGTCTGTGTGGTGCGCGCGTTTGTCTTTCACTCCGTGTGTTGATGTGATAAGGGGCTTGTGGATTGACAGAAATACTTTCCCCCAAACCTTCGCAATTAAATGTGAACTGCAAAGTAGGTTTACTTGGCAGAAATATATCATAAGTAAGTACATCATTTGTATCTATTATTTGTTATTGGCAAAGTATGCCATGAAATGAGCAGTATCAGTTCAGACTCATCATTAGACTAGCCTATTAGATGGCACCTTCCTCACTTGCTAGATGCACAATTAAAAGGGAAATTACACTCCAAAATACATTTTTGTTTTCTTCCAGACCTAAAAAAAAATAGGTCAGCATTTCAGCATTGACATGGACTCAGTACTTCCAATTGTGTTGTCTCTCTTTGAACAATTGTAATTTGAGAGTGAAAAACAACATAAAACCAGGAAAAATAAAACTGAGAAAACTAGGAAAATATAACAATTGGGGAGAAGAAAATCCACAGATTTTATAGGGCCCCCCTTAGAGTAATTAATTAACCATTATTTTACCAGATATATTGGCAGAAAACAGTGCACTAATTTCTCTTGTACACTAGGAACCTGGGGAAGAGTTGCAGGGGAGAATAAAAGAGAAGAATGTGCCAACATGTTTAATTTTTAAAAAGTAGCTCTCATGCTAGAAAAGGTTGAAGACCCCTGCCCTAGATGTTGTGAATGTTGTGTATTGGTTTTTGCAACAACAAAAAAGCAACAACTTTCTGTTCTGCTTGTGTCGCTAAAGCTTCCTTACTTGGGTAGGATTTGTGTTTGCTAAAAGCCCATTAATTGCTGCTCTGCTTGTGTAGCCAATGCTTCCTTACTTTAGTAAGATGGCCAGCGTAAGACTAAGTTCAAAAAGGCTGACCTCCAACCGCGCCTTAGGGCATGTGGTTTCAGAATGACAATTTAAGATACTCGTGGGTGCGGTCCTGTTTTCCTGGGGTGAAAACACACTCAGGAGTGAGGCCAGGAGGGATCAGCAGTGGTTGTCGGAGTTGATAGGGGTGTCATCCCAGCCGAGGTGAGGCTCATTCCAGTTTCTCTGGTACTGTTCAGAGTCTGGATTCTGGTGATAATATACTATCCCTGGTTGGCTCTAGAGAGTTTTCAGAGTCTGAATTGGATGACATCAGTCCGGGGCAGCCTAAAGCTCTGGCTTTGGATTCGGCGGGGGAGAGTGAACCATTGGTGGTTAATGCGCCTTTGATGGAGCTGTGTCATAGGGCAGCAGATCACCTGGGGGCGGATTGGCCATCTTCTCCCCCACAGTGAAGTTCCTCCAGGTTTGGGGGAAGGTATTTACCTCGTGACCTGCAGTGGTGAAGCGTAGCTTACCGCTGTTTAAAGATTTAGCCTGATGAGCTAAAGTCAACCTGGGATTCCCTTCATTCGGCCATGTTGGTGCTACCAGGTTATTTAGACTTCATGAATGTAGAGGGTATGGAGGTGGTTTACATACAGCCGATGGATGGAAAGCAATTTACTTAACTCCAGAGGTTAAGAAGGGGGCTAATCCTAGCATGGTGCTTCCAAATAAACAGTGCCGGTTCTCGGCAGATCAGCTGGACAAAGTGTATCAGGATGAGCGTTGGCGGCCAGTTCGTTGAATGTGGTTACAATGCTGCAGATTTATCATATTGGTTTGCTGCAGTAGCTGAATAGGACCGTGGAGGTGGAGAAGCCGGATTCAGAGCTACCCGACACAATCCGTGCTATGGCTGATTTAGTGCTGCATCTTTCCCGCTGTATTATCCTGGCTGTGGAAAAGTATGGGGGCGACGGTAGTGGCTCAGTGTCACCCCTGATTGACGTTGTCCCGGATTCCAGAGGAGGGACAGGCGGATGTATTTGGATGAGCCAGTTACGCCAATAAGGTTGTTTGGCTCGGCTATGGAGTCCTTATAGGCCGTTTCGAGGATGGGTGATGGGGGGGCTTCAAGATCAGTTTTTGACTGTTTTGGTGCTTCTGGGCAGCGGTGGACATCTTGGCACAGATGCCATGCTGGGTCAAAGGAGAGCAGGGTGAAAGTAGACTCTTCAATGGCGCAGGGTGAAGAAGCAGACCTTGTGACCCTAGCTGGAGGCCGAGGTAGGGGGCATGTTCTCGGCGCTCTCGTCCCCAAGCATTTACTGTGTCAATGGGGGCAAGTTACTGGTTGCCGAAGTCCCCGAACCCGGTGTGGGCCGGATATTAGAACGGAAGGTACGTTAAGAGGGTCTGTTGTTGATTCTGGTGACTTCCTGTTGGCCCAGAAAACCCTGGATCCCAGAGATCGTCCACCTGTTGGGCGGGGACCTGTGGAGGGTTCTGTATTATTGGGATCTATTGTGTCGGGGGCACGGGAGAGTTTGGCCCCCACCACTGCAGATATGAATCTGTGGGTTTTGGCCCCTGAAAAGTTGAATTTGACGGCTACGGGTTTTCCTTTGAACATGATTACGACGGTACAGTCAGTGTATAGGGTGTTGTATACATATAAGTGGCACGTTTGAGGGTTGGTGTCAGGGAAAAGGAATTTCTCCTTTGGTGGACATTTTGTTGTTCTTGCAAGAGTTCTTTGAACAGGGCCTTTTTTTTCCACATTTAAGGTATATTTGGCAGCCATCTCAGCTTGTCATGTATGGATTGAGGGTGCTACCCCGGGGCCTCATACACTGGTGGTGTGGTTCCTGAAAGGAGTGCATCGGCCCAGACCAGTGTCTAAGCCTATGGCTCTGATCTGGAATCTGGCTTTGGTCCTGGACGCTTTGTGTGAGCCTTTATTTGAACCATTGGAGTCTGTGGACCTGAAAGTCCTTTCATACAAGGCTGCCTTTCTCATGGCCTTGGTGTCGGCCAAGCATGTTGGGGGTTCTCCACACGTACACCTTTCCTGTTTGGAGTTCGCACCTGGTTACTCCAAAAGGGATGTTACGGCATAATGCAGTTTTTGTTCCCAAGGTAATGCTTATGTCTTTACAGGTCCCTTGCTTTCGAGCTGTTCCCATTCTCACCTCCTCCGTTTACTTCTAGTGAACAACGGAGGTTGCAACGCTTGTGTCCGGCATGCACTTTATGCACGGATATGGATAGAACCTAGGATATCCGCGTTCTTGGCCAGATTTTTGTCTGTTTCGATAATCCAGCTCGGGGTAGGCGGCTTTCTATGCAGCGTCTTTCTCATTCGATTCTGAGGGACATCAACTCAGGGCATACGACAGCAAATGACAAGGGTTGCCTAGAGGTGTGCATGCTCACTCCACCAGAGGTGTGGCGGCTACTTGAGCATAGTTCAAGGGTATGATGACTGGTATTTTTTGTTGTTGTATTTATTAAGGATCTCCCATTAGCTGCTGCTCTTCCTGGGGTCCTTCAACATTAAGGCAGTTATGAAATGTAATATTTAAAATTGTATATAACACTTTACCCAATACATTTAGTGTTTCCCTCCGGCCACTACTCCACTATCACATATTTACAATAAAATATCCATATGTACGTGTGTGTAGAGTGTCCTATGTGTATGTGTGTCTGTGCCTGTGTGTATGTCTTGATTTGGAATAGAGTTCCACATAGCTATGGCTCTATGTGGTACTGTGCGCCTCCCATAGTCTGTCCTTATCTTGGCGATTGTGAAGAGACCTTTGGTGGCATGTCTTGTGGGGTATGCATGGGTGTCCGAGCTAGGTGCCAATAGTTTAAAAACAGACACCTCAGTGCATTCAGTATATCAACATTTCTTACAAAAACAAGTAGTGATGAAGTCAATCTCTCCTCCACCTTGACATGCATGTTCATTTAAGGGCTAGCTATGCTGCCTTGTGTTGAGCCAATTGTAATTTTCTGAGGTTTCTCTTTGTGGTACCGGACCACACGACTAAACAGTAGTCCAGGTGCAACAAAACTAGAGCCTGTGTGACCTGACTTATTGACAGCGTTGTTAAAAAGGCAAAACAATGCTTTATTATGAACAGACCCATCTTAGCTACTGTTGTATTAACATGTTTTGACCATGACAGTCACCTCAACTTGATCAATTTCCTAATTATTTATCACAAGATTTTGTTGAGTTTTAGGGTTTAGTGAATGATTTGTCTCAAATACAATGATTTTAGTTTCTGAAGTATTTAGGACAAACGTATTCCTTGCCACCCATTCAGAAACTAACTGCAGCTCTTTGTTAAGCATTTCAGTCATTTCAGTCGCTGTAATAGCTGAAGTGTATAGTGTTGAGTCATACACATACATAGAGACACTGACATGTCATTAGGAAAGATTGAAAAAAGTAATGGGCCTAGACAGCTGCCCTGGGGAATTCCTGATTCTACCTGGTTTAGGCTTCCATTAAAGAACACCCTCTGTGTTCTGTTAGACAGGTAACTCTTTAACCACAATATAGCAGGGGGTGTAAAGCCATAACACAAGTTTTTCCATCAACAGACTATGATCGATAATGTCAAAAGCCGTACTGAAGTCTAACAAAAGACCTCCCACAATATTTTACATTAGTATTCAGACCCTTTGCTATGAGACTCGAAATTTAGCTCAGGTAAATCCTGTGATCATCCTTGATGGGATTCCACCTGTGGTAAATTAAATTGATTGGACATGATTTGGAAAGGCACACACCTGTCTATAAGGCCCCACAGTTATATATCAACCTGGTCTCAAGGCATTTAGTATTATTCTCTACGTAAATCGAAGACTTAATTTAGTATGATATGTTAGGTTTGTATGTCATGCATTAATTTGTGGATGTCCATCACCCATTTTGTATGATATGTTGCTAAACGTATGAGTGTGTTACGAATTCTAGCTAGGTCAGCTAGGTCGCTAATATTAGCTAGCTGGCTAACGCTAGCTGGGTTAGGGGTTAATGTTAGGGTTAAGTTTAAGAATGAGGTTAAAGGGTTAAGGTTATGGGAAGGGTTAGCTAACATGCTAACTAGTTGCTTAGTAACTAAAAAGTATTAAGTAGTTAAAGTTGCTGATTAGATAAAATGCTAAAGTTATCCGTGAGGAGATTCGAACTCGCAACTTTTGTGTTCCTTGACGTTTGCGTTATACGCCCACCCATCCACCCTTTGCTTAAGTAACCATTTGTCTTGTGTAACCATACCAAACTTAACACATCATACTTGGGCCATCAGGGTAGCATAGTGGTTAGAGAGTTGTACTAGTAACCGAAAGGTTGCAAGTTCATATCCCCGAGCTGACAAGGTACAAATCTGTCGTTCTGCCCCTGAACAGGCGGTTAACCCACTGTTCCTAGGCTGTCATTGAAAATAATAATTTGTTCTTAACTGACTTGCCTAGTTAAATAAAGGTAAAATAAAAAGTTTCTAATTGAAGTGACGCATATGTACATTTACTACAATATATCTAGTCTGAGACTAGGCTGGCTATATTCATAACTATTCATTTTCACACCCTGTTTCCTGGCTACTCGCTCTACCTTTCCCTTCAATAGAGCTTGTGTTTAGTATTTTATTAGGATCTCCATTAGCTTTTGCCAAGGCAGAAGCTATTCTTCCTGGGGTCCAAACAGCTTGCCTGGAATGTAGCTTGCCTGGAGAAATGGAACCAATGGAATAGTCACAGTAGTGCAAACCCCTGCCCTTCTGGCACTCAAACAGGCTCAATCAAACAAAGTATTTGAAAGAGAAGGAATCCTACTTGAACCAGGCTTTGAGACCCTGTAGGGGTTTCGGGAGGACAGACTGAGGTTGTTCACCCACCTCCAGTCTCACTGTGTGATCTTCATGCCATGTTAAGGGGGGGCTGCCATAGAACAGGCTCCCACCGGTCACAGACAACGGTGATCTTTGTGTCTCACTGGTTCGTCACAACAATCCCATTAAAAAGGTCAGCCTCACTGCCAGCTGCGATGCTCCCCTGTGTGAGTGTGCTGGGGTTGTGTTCAAACTGAGTGCTAACTGTGTAGGCCTTTCGCTATTGGCGCTATGCTAGTCTCCAGTGACAATCGCTGCTTTGTTTTTAGTCTTAGCCTTTTGGTTCTCACACTGACAAGTGAAAAAAAGGCCTGGGTTTTCAAAGTGCATTAGAGAAGTGTGACCTATCAAGGTTTTAATATCTCCAGGCATTGAGCATGAGGGCAACTATATATTTCTTCCATGTGCAAGTGCAGGACAAGTGTAAAAAAAGACCAATAAAGCTTTGGCCAAAGCTAGTTAGCTACATACAGTGATGCAGTGATGAGGATCGTATGGAATACTACGTTACAAGGCTACTCTTGAATTATTATTGAAATGTGGTTTGTGTTTTGGCGCCACGTGACTGCCGTGGCTTCAACTAGGTAGGTGCTTTAGTTTGGTAAAAGTGAAGGAGTAAATCAAATCAAATTTTAGTCACATGCACCGAATATAACAGGTGTAGACCTTACAGTGAAATGCTTACTTACAAGCCCTTAACCAACAATGCAGTTAAAAAAAATACGGATAAGAATAAGAAATAAAAGTAACAAGTAATTAAATTAAAATTAGCAGTAAAATAATAATACAAACAAAAAAAATACAGGTGGGTACAGAGTCAATGTGCGGGGGCACCGGTTAGTTGAGGTAATATGTACATGTAGGTAGAGTTATTAAAGTGACAATGCATAGATGATAACAACAAAGAGTAGCAGTGGTGTAAAAGAGGGCGAGAGGGGGGATGCAAATAGTCTGGGTAGCCATTTGATTAGATGTTCAGGAGTCTTATGGCTTGGAGGTAGAAGCTGTTTAGAAGCCCCTTGGACCTAGAGTTGGCGTTCCGGAACCGCTTGCCGTGCGGTAGCAGAGAGAACAGTCTATGACTATGGTGGCTGGAGTCTTTGACCATTTTTAGGTCCTTCCTCTGCCACCTCCTGGTATAGAGGTCCTGGATGGCAGGTATCTTGGCCCTGTGATGTACTGGGCTGTTCGCACTACCCGCTGTAGTGCCTTGTGGTCAGAGGCCGAACAGTTGCCACACCAGGCAGTGATGCAACCTTCTGAGGATCTGAGGACCCATGACGAGTCTTTTCAGTCTCCTGAGGGGGAATAGGTTTTTCAAGCCCTCTTTCACAAGCTACGGATTCCATGAATTGCAGTGGCTGAGCTCAAACGTCCTACTATGGAGAAGCCACACAGGGCGGAGAGACACCTTAATCACACCATGCTGCCTGCCCGCCCTTGCTACAGAGACTATCTTTGGTTGCTCTCCCCCTTTGAACACCTCCCGCCATTGACCACTCAAAAAAATGAAAGATATCGTTGTTTTTCTGTATTGCTTGTCTTTTGTGTTTCTTTAAAGCAATTTGAGATTTATCTAATGAATAGCGCTATAAACGTTGAATAAATTATTATTATTAGCGTTAGTATTGAGCCACGTAAAACATTTGAACTCACAGGGAATAATGAATGAATAGATGAAAAGGGAAAATCCAGAGCCTTTACATTCTTAAGCCAAGCACATGTAGGTCTCTGACACTCCAATTTATGGTAAAGGTTAATCAGGAGACTTGAAGTTCATTGGTTCAAAGGATTTCTCACTGTGCAACCAAATGCAAGGGAGAGTCTGGCATAAGTAAAATCAATTAGACCAATATGGTTTCATTCGCATATTCCTTAAAAATAAAGGTATTTATACATACATGCATATGACAAGTAATCATGACTTATACCTGTAGTTAGCACAGTTTCACATATGCATGCATATGAGGAGCATACCTGTCCCTGCGTAGAATTTGGTGCAGTTGCCATACTCTATATCCTCCTGTTTGATATCAAACTGGGGCAGGGCGATCTCCTCCATCTGGACAGGGTCCCCTGACTGCCACATAAACTGCAGGTCATCTGTTTTATAGCCAACTGTAGACACGGACAGACAAATTCACACACAGAGAAGCATACATAGGCACGCGTACACAGGCAAACGCACGCACGCACGTGCAAACACACCCACACACATCGTCGTCATCAACAACAGTTAATACTATATATAAATCTCCATCCAGGCATGATTACACTATATCTCAATGTTATTTGAAGTACATTTTTCAAATAATAGTAATCACACTCTGCTAAGAAGATGCTTTTTCCAGTAGTCATTTTCAATTACTTACAAACATGAAATATAGGCAGATTTACATGTCCTATAGATTTTACTAGTGTTGTTTTTTTAAACCAGACTAGTCAGTTGAGAAAAAAATATTATTTACGATTACGGCCTGAGAAGTGGTGAAGGGCAAGTGCAGCTCTAAATAAATAAAACAAGACAGGAAAGAGACAACAGGAAAGACATCGCAAGACATAAGACAATGCAGACAGTAACAACAATGCATACTAAAACAGAGACAAACTGGTTATAAATTAAACAAATTGGTCTCTAAATCGGGTTGAATGGCGGGAACCCGCTTACCGAGACTTACCACCCAAAACCACTCCCTTTCCCTGGGATAAATAACAGCGAGATAACGGGGCATGATAATCAATTATTTAAATGAAGAGCATGGGCGTGAAATGGAACTGTTAAATTATATGCAATGTCTAAATTTGGCTTATCTACGGCATCTGCATGATGAATCATCAGGGGGGGACAGACAGCCCATCTCAGATTGGAGCGCAGTTCACAATCAAATCAAATCAAATCAAATTGTATTTGTCACATACACATGGTTAGCAGATGTTAATGCGAGTGTAGCGAAATGCTTGTGCATCTAGTTCCGACAATGCAGTAATAAACAACGAGTAATCTAACTAACAATTCCAAAACTACTACCTTATACACACAAGAATATGTACATAAAGATATACGAATGAGTGATGGTACAGAGCGGCATAGGCAAGATGCAGTAGATGGTATCGAGTACAGTATATACATATGAGATGAGTATGTAAACAAAGTGGCATAGTTTAAAGTGGCTTGTGATACATGTATTACATAAAGATGCAGTAGATGATATAGAGTACAGTATATACGTATACATATGAGATAAATAATGTAGGGTATGTAAATATATGTAAACATTATATTAAGTAGCATTGTTTAAAGTGGCTAGTGATATATTTTACATCAATTCCCATTATTAAAGTGGCTGGAGTTGAGTCAGTGTGTTGGCAGCAGCCACTCAATGTTAGTGGTGGCTGTTTAACAGTCTGATGGCCTTGGGATAGAAGCTGTTTTTCAGTCTCTCGGTCCCAGCTTTGATGTACCTGTACTGACCTCGCCTTCTGGATGATAGTGGCTCGGGTGGTTGTTGTCCTTGATGATCTTTATGGCCTTCCTGTGGCATCGGGTGGTGTAGGTGTCCTGGAGGGCAGGTAGTTTGCCCCCGGTGATGCGTTGTGCAGACCTCACTACCCTCTGGAGAGCCTTACGGTTGTGGGCGGAGCAGTTGCCGTACCAGGCGGTGATACAGCCCGACAGGATGCTCTCGATTGTGCATCTGTAGACGTTTGTGAGTGCTTTTGGTGACAAGCCAAATTTCTTCAGCCTCCTGAGGTTGAAGAGGCGCTGCTGCGCCTTCTTCATGATGCTGTCTGTGTGGGTGGACCAATTCAGTTTGTCTGTGATGTGTACGCCGAGGAACTTAAAACTTACTACCCTCTTCACTACTGTTCCATCGATGTGGATAGGGGGGTGTTCCCTCTGCTGTTTCCTGAAGTCCACAATCATCTTGTTGACGTTGAGTGTGAGGTTATTTTCCTGACACCACACTCCGAGGGCCCTCACCTCCTCCCTGTAGGCCGTCTCGTCGTTGTTGGTAATCAAGCCTACCACTGTTGTGTCGTCCGCAAACTTGATGATTGAGTTGGAGGCGTGCACGGCCACGCAGTCATGGGTGAACAGGGAGTACAGGAGAGGGCTCAGAACGCACCCTTGTGGGGCCCCAGTGTTGAGGATCAGTAGGGTGGAGATGTTGTTACCTACCCTCACCACCTGGGGGCGGCCCGTCAGGAAGTCCAGTACCCAGTTGCACAGGGCGGAGTCGAGACCCAGGGTCTCTAGCTTGATGACGAGCTTGGAGGGTACTATGGTGTTAAATGCTGAGCTGAAGTCGATGAACAGCATTCTCACATAGGTATTCCTCTTGTCCAGATGGGTTAGGGCAGTGTGCAGTGTGGTTGAGATTGCATCGTCTGTGGACCTATTTGGGCGGTAAGCAAATTGGAGTGGGTCTAGGGTGTCAGGTAGGGTGGAGGTGATATGGTCCTTGACTAGTCTCTCAAACCACTTCATGATGACGGAAGTGAGTGCTATGGGGCGGTAGTCGTTTAGCTCAGTTACCTTAGCTTTCTTGGGAACAGGAACAATGGTGGCCCTCTTGAAGCATGTGGGAACAGCAGACTGGGATAGGGATTGATTGAATATGTCCGTAAACACACCAGCCAGCTGGTCTGCGCATGCTCTGAAGGCGCGGCTGGGGATGCTGTCTGGGCCTGCAGCCTTGCGAGGGTTAACACGTTTAAATGTTTTACTCACCTCGGCTGCAGTGAAGGAGAGTCTGCATGTTTTGGTTGCGGGCCGTGTCAGTGGCACTGTATTGTCCTCAAAGCGGACAAAAAAGTTAGTTAGTCTGCCTGGGAGCAAGACGTCCTGGTCCGTGACTGGGCTGGTTTTCTTTTTGTAATCCGTGATTGACTGTAGACCCTGCCACATACCTCTTGTGTCTGAGCCGTTGAATTGCGATTCTACTTTGTCTCTATACTGATGCTTAGCTTGTTTTATTGCCTTGCGGAGGGAATAGCTACACTGTTTGTATTCGGTCATGTTTCCGGTCACCTTGCCCTGATTAAAAGCAGTGGTTCCCGCTTTCAGTTTCACGCGAATGCTGCCATCAATCCACGGTTTCTGGTTTGGGAATGTTTTAATCGTTGCTATGGGAACGACATCTTCAACGCACGTTCTAATGAACTCGCTCACCGAATCAGCGTATTCGTCAATGTTGTTGTTTGACGCAATACGAAACATATCCCAGTCCACGTGACATATCCCAGTCCACGTGATGGAAGCAGTCTTGGAGCGTGGAATCAGATTGGTCGTACCAGCGTTGAACAGACCTCAGCGCGGGAGCTTCTTGTTTTAGCTTCTCTCTGTAGGCAGGGAGCAACAAAATGGAGTCGTGGTCAGCTTTTCCGAAAGGAGAGCGGGGGAGGGCCTTATATGCTTCGCGGAAGTTAGAATAGCAATTATCCAAGGTTTTGCCAGCCCTGGTTGCTCAATCGATATGCTGATACAATTTAGGGAGTCTTGTTTTCAGATTAGCCTTGTTAAAATCCCCAGCTACAATGAATGCAGCCTCAGGATATGTGGATTCCAGTTTGCAAAGAGTCAAATAAAGTTTGTTCAGAGCCATCGATGTGTCTGCTTGGGGGGGAATATATACGGCTGTGATTATAATCGAAGAGAATTCCCTTGGTAGATAATGCGGTCGACATTTGATTGTGAGGAATTCTAAATCAGGTTAACAGAAGGACTTGAGTTCCTGTATGTTGTTGTGACCACACCACGTCTCGATAACCATAAAGCATACGCCCCCGCCCCTCTTCTTACCAGAAAGATGTTTGTTTCTGTCGGCGCGATGGGTGGAGAATCTATCACCATGGTAGATCTATTACCATGGTAACTTTTTTTCTTGTGACAGGATAATTTATCCCAAACAACTACCTCTTTCCCTACTGTATTTAATTTATTTATTTATTTTGCTCCTTTGCACCCCATTATTTTTATTTCTACTTTGCACATTCTTCCATTGCAAATCTACCATTCCAGTGTTTTACTTGCTATATTGTATTTACTTTGCCACCATGGCCTTTTTTTGCCTTTACCTCCCTTATCTCACCTCATTTGCTTATACTGTATTATTGACTGTATGTTTGTTTTACTCCATGTGTAACTCTGTGTCGTTTTATGTGTCGAACTGCTTTGCTTTATCTTGGCCAGGTCGCAATTGTAAATGAGAACTTGTTCTCAACTTGCCTACCTGGTTAAATAAAGGTGAAATAAATAAATAAATAAATAAAAAGCCTACATTTGCTGCAGCATAGTCTATAACAGGGTTACCCAACTGGTGGCCCGCAGGCTGAATTTGGCCCGCGTGTGGTTTTATTTGGCCATTTACATTGTTGTACATAAAATACTATAAAAACACCAGGATTTCAGCTCCAAGTGATTTTAGTTTATGAAACTCTGTTCCCAAGTATTCCCACGCATAATACAGAAATATGTGACCGTATAGAAATAATAATAATTAAAAATTAGATTTATATAGAGCTTTTCTATCAACTGAGGTACTCAAAGCGCTTTACATAGGTGAGGGAAACTCACCTCATCCACCACCAATTTTGTGCCAGAACGCTCACCACACATCAGCCATCAGGTGGAGAGGTGAGGAGATATATACACTTACCGGTCAAAGATTTAAGAACAGCTACTCATTCAACGGTTTTTCTGTATTTTTAGTATTTTCTACATTGTAGAATAATAGTGAGGACATCGAAACTATGAAATAACACATATGGAATCATGTAGTAACCAAAAAAGTCTAAAACAAATCAAAATATATTTTATAAATGAGATTCTTCAAATAGCCACCCTTTGCCTAGATGACAGCTTTGCACACTCTTGGCATTCCCTCAACCAGCTTTATGGAGGTACAGTGGTTGCTCCACTAAAGGTTTTGTGATTATACTGCGTGACTGAGAGGTAATGTGTGGTTTAGTATGTTACCCTGCGTCACTGCTTCATTGCCCCAGAACAGCGCAAGGGGGAGTTAGAGCACTGATTATGCTATTGGGTCCCAAGGCACTACTGTGTCTCTGTAGTATTGTAGCCTACTCCCGGCCAGTCACGTTGTACTGCGTGTACTTAGTGGCGCAGCAGTCTAAGACACTGCATCTCAGAGCAGGCGGTGGTGGACATAGCAACAAATTTAAGGGGGCATTGCACTAATAATGGCGCTGACTTGGGAAATGTTCCCGCTGTTCTTAGTGCCAGTCTTCATTTTCAAACTAAAACAATGTAACTAATAATGGCGTGAAAAATGCCCCTTAGATTTGAATTCGGAGAGCAAATAATATTATTTATTTTTTAAATCATTAGACCTCTCACTGAACACGTCACTCAAAAGTTATACTTAAATCCAAACTGGATTTAACCTCTTGGATTTAGGGGGCGCTATTTAAATTTTTGGATGAAAAACGTTACCGTTTTAAACAAGATATTTTGTCACGAAAAGATGCTTGACTATGCATATAATTGACGGCTTTGGAAAGAAGACACTCTGACGTTTCCAAAACTGCAAAGATATTGTCTGTGAGTGCCACAGAACTGAATACACAGGCGAAACCCAGATAAAAATCCAACCAGGAAGTGCCGCATTTTTTAAAACCGCCTCATGCCAATGACTCCTTATATGGCTGTGAATGAGCTACGAATGAGCTTACGTTTTCCACGTATTCCCCAATGTGTCTACAGCATTGTGACGTCTTTTTAGGCATTTCCATTGAATAATGGCTGTAAGGGACCATATATAGCATGTGTCTCCCGCAGAAAATCTCGCGTAAAATACTGAGGTAGCCATTTTTTCAATCGCTTCTTATGAGAAACCAATTGCCTCGATGGATATATTATATATGTTAAAAACACCTTGAGGATGGATCCTAAACAACGTTTGCCATGTTTCTGTCGATATTATGGAGCAAATTTTGAAAAAAGTTTGGCGTTATAGTTTGAAATAAATATATTCAAACCTGGCGGGTTCATCAGGTCGTCGGTTCAACCTGAAATTTCCAGTCCTGTTCTGACAACAGAACTTGACCAACTGCTCACCAGGAACAGCAAGAGCCGCCCGGACCGTTCTGCTGTTCTGCTATAGGATAATAAACAAATGCAGGTGGCTTATATCTTAAAAATGCTTTAAATGCTTTATTATTGAAATGTAAAAGCATATACTGTATAGTACTGTATTTCTTCATCAGCATCTTTATGCTTTCGTTAATAAAAACCAATGAATTACACATATTGGAATAAAGTTGTCTAATGAAGGTAAAGAAATGGTTGCTTATTGAAAACATACTCTTTCAAAACACACACGGTCATGTTGTACAGCACCATTATAGATATTAGCAGGTAGCTGGACAATAGACTTGCATAGAAGAAAGGCATGTGTATTTCCCACTGTAAAGCATGGAAGAGATGGTGTTGTGGTGTGGGGGTGCTTTGCTGATGACACTGTCTGTGATTTATTTAGAATTCAAGACAGACTTAACCAACATGGCTACCACAGCATTCTGCAGCGATCTGCCATCCCATCTGGTTTGGCTTAGTAGGACTATGATTTCTTTTTCAAAAGGACAATAACCCAACACATGTCCACTGTGTAAGGGCTATTTGACCAAGAGGTAGAATGATGGAGTGCTGCATCAGATGAGCTGGCCTCCACAATCCCCCGAAACATCAACCAAATTGAGATGGTTTGGGATGAGTCGGACTGCATAGTGAAGGAAAGCAGCCAACAAGTTCTCATACATATGTGCGAAATCACGACTGCTGGAAAAGCATTCCAGGTGACGCTGGTTGAGAGAATGCCAAGAGTGTGTAAAGCTATCATCAAGGCAAAGGCTGGCTATTTGAAGAATCTCAATTATAAAATATATTTAGATTTGTTTAACACTTTTTTGGTTACTACATGATTCCGTAGTTTTGATGAATTCAAAACCCTTGAATGAGTAGGTGTTCTAAAACCTTTGACCGGTAGTGTACGCCAATTAGGAATGAGGGGGATGATTAGGTGGCAATGATGGAATGTGGCCAGGTTGGAAATTTAGCAATTACACCCCTAGTCTTACAATAAGTGCCAAGGGATTTTGAATGACCACAGAGAGTCAGGAAACTTGTTTTAACGTCCCGCCCAAAAGACAGCACCCTACACAGGGTGATGTCCCCAAATCTAATCAAGGTTTGAAATGATTATGATTTAGAGGGTGGCTCCCCTTCCCGGTCGGGTGGCTCCCCTTCCCGGTAGGTGGCTCCCCTTTCAGGTCGGGTGGCGCTCGGCGGTCGTGTCACCGGCCTATTAGCTGCCACTGATTGTCTTTCCTCCCCCTCCTTGTATGTTTATTGTTAGCACCTGTTCGTGAATCATTAGTTGGGCTTTATTAGACAGCCAGCCCGCCTGTTTCTTTGTGCGGGATTAATTATTGTGACCTTCGGTTATGTAGTAGAGGAACGTGTTTATTCCTGGTCGTGTATTCTGCTGTACTATTTCTGTCCCCCGTGTTTGGGGCATTTTGGTTTTGAGCACCCAGTTTTGCGTTAGTGCATTAAAGAGCACAGTATTGCACTCTCTGTTTCCTGCGTCCTACTCCACACCCATGACACCCGGAGCGTTACACCCCGACCATCTGCTCAAGAAAAAATTGTCTGGATGCTGAATCTAGATGATCCCTGGTCTATAATATAAAGACAGAATGTGTATTTCATTTACCCATCTCCATCTGGCTTTCGGGGGTCACCTCTTTTTTGTTGTTGTAAAGATTATAATTTAAAATAATTGATGCTGCTGAGTTTTAAAAACAGCCTATCACTCGAATATCGTAGCTTTAACTCTCTCGCAGTCTTTTTCTCTCTCCATCAATTCCATACAAATTGCATCCAAAATAGATCATCACATTCTACTGATATATAGCCCTATATATCGATGTCCTAGCCTACCTCTTTCAGGTAATACATTCAATTCAGTATTAGCCTTATAATGATCTATTTAATGATGAGTTATGCATAATAAGCTTCTAACTGATAGCCTCTGTCTCTTGAGCAATATGCATTTACCTGTGCTCCGCTGGCCTCTCCTTAAAAAACGATCCTTAGCTCTTGGAGTCACATGCAGGAAAAGCTAGACTAGAAAAGCGTGCAGGACATTTTCTTATACCAAAAGACGATTGTTTGCTGAATGTTAAAAACAGCAGCCAATAGGAAATCACAGGTACTTTGAAAGAAGAGCGAACATGCGATGGCTTTAGGCTATAGCAGTTATTTATTCAGACCCATAACTACTGAATCTTCGTGAAGAGAAGTTAAAGCCTTCTCCATCTAATTCTAGTCCTATAATATTCAAGGATGTCGTTTGAATGATGGAGATAAGGACAACGTACCTGATTTAATTTAACTGTTGAAAGCAAGGATGGAATTAAGCAATAATAAAGAGTGAAAGAGCCTACTAGACTAATAAAATTAAGGGAAATATTATGAAAGGTATACATGCGTCAGCCTACTAATTATACAAATAGGCCCTATTATATTTCAAAATTAAAATACAATTTGCTAGCCTATACTTGTAACTTTGTAGGCCGCATGTGCTGCACCAGAATCCCATGTTCTTTTTCTCCCTGCTTTATCATGGTTTGAACAGTGCATAATTCCAGTCCATATAATACAATATAGTACAGTAATACAGTTCACACTGAAAAGGATTAGCCTACTGGAGATACAGTAGTTTCATTTATTTACACAAAAGAGCATATACCCAGCTACATCTATGGGCTTTTATGTTTTTTCTGTTGTGCGTCATTTTTAATTTTTTAATTTTTTTATTTCACCTTTATTTAACCAGGTAGGCTAGTTGAGAACAAGTTCTAATTTACAACTGCGACCTGGCCAAGATAAAGCATAGCAGTGTGAACAGACAACACAGAGTTACACATGGAGTAAACAATTAACAAGTCAATAACACAGTAGAAAAAAAAGAGAGTCTATATACATTGTGTGCAAAAGGCATGAGGAGGTAGGCGAATAATTACAATTTTGCAGATTAACACTGGAGTGATAAATGATCAGATGGTCATGTACAGGTAGAGATACTGGTGTGCAAAAGAGCCGAAAAGTAAATAAATATAAACAGTATGGGGATGAGGTAGGCAAAATTGGGTGGGCTACATTATTCAGCAGAATTAGACCCTCTATTTCATCATTTCAGAGACAATGGAGGGTGCTGAATGATTGAAAATGACTGTTCCTCCCGCTCTTAAAAGCTTTTTTGTCGGCTCTGGAAATAAATTCTTAATGCAAGCGACGCCTTTATTGTGCATGAGCAGAGACGGAGTTGCATATTTATTTCCCAGCCTTCCATTTGCACATGAAAGCTTTGTTTTTGGGTGCTCCAGACTCTAGAGGTATGCAACACCACTGAACAGGGTGGTGTTACTTTGGTATTTTTACAGCTTTCTCCATCCAATCCTGTGTATACGCAGTACACACATTACAGTAGATCATCACAAACACAGTAAGCTTAGGGAGTGACTCCGAGTTTTTAGCCCTGAGTGACATGAAAATACATGTGTGGGGCATCCAATATGGGATCGGAATTAAGCAGTCAAGCAGCCAAGCTTCAGTACTTGAGAGTGTGAGGTTCAAAACTAAACATCATCCTATCCAGATACTGTAGTTACAACAGCTAGTGCCACCTTGTCAGGTGACTTATAAGGAAAATAATAATGTCATGTATAGACTAACCTAACATAGCAGGCGTAAAAGAAGCGACTGAAACTAGATCCCCAACATACTGTTCTTGACAAGAAGACAAATGTTGGAAGAGGTTCGCTTCCGCACTGTTCAACCAATCTAGTAAATTTGTTGTTAAGATGGAGTGTCGCCTTGTTAACATCCAAAAGTAGAAGTCGTGTCACAGGCTCCCATTACATTTCCCCCAAAAACCAGAACATCCGGTTGTTGGGGACTCAGCAGAGGCTAAGTCTTGACAGATGGGGAGCAAGTAGAGGGAGAACTGACTGGGGAGATGAACATTGGACTGTATTAGTGGGGGAAAGCATTTTTAATGTGCTAATCTTTGGGCTGGGTGAAGCGGAGTGGAGTACTGTGGGAAAATACAAACTAGCAGTGAGAGAAGAAAAAGAGAGTGGGTGAGGGAAGACCACCCAGCTAGTAGAGTAGTTGTAACCAGCTGGTAGAGTGGAAATGGTGGGGATCTGAAGGGGGGGGGCATGCTTGCAATAATGTGTGTCTGTGTGTGTGTTAGTGGTGCGCGGGTCAGCCGTTTGCTCATCCACACCTGCCCGCAATTGCTAATAACCCATCCACAACCACCCGACTATGTACTATGTGATGAAGGGAAAATGAGGCCCGTACCAAACCTTATCCCGCTAATACAACTGACTAGGTATCCCCTTTCCTTTCCCTTCCCTTAATAGAGTAAATGCGCTGTAGGTTACAGTCAGAGACAGCAGAACAAGTTGACAGATTAAGAGGTTTCTGATTCTAATTTCCGATATTTGGTAGGCTTTGTGTTTAGTCAACTTGTCTATAACTAGATACATACAGCTTATCTTCTGCCAATATACAGTATGTTGCCGTAGAAAACAAAATAAACCCTTGCTCACCAGAATAATGTAATAAATGATTGAATGAATGTCTTCTCTGCTTCTTTCGTGGAGCAAAAACACTTACAGCCCATGGTCAAAATGCAATTGCATTAAAAAAAAAAATAGAAAATTAAAATTTGTTTAAATAAAAATGGAAAGATTTGTCAAAATGTCCATATATCATCTGTTTGACCAGTTTTAAGGAAAATAGAAAGCTATGAACATCCCAACATGTTTCTGATAAGATTGTCAGTTCAGCTGTGATTAATAGGCCTATTTATGTGGTTGAAATACTATCAGCTTTTATACTGAACAAAAATAAACAACAATTTCAAAGATTTTACTGAGTTACATTTCGTATAGAAGGAAAATCAGAAATACATCCCCCCCCCCCCCCCCCCCCCCATTGTGTTCGTGGGAGACGCAAGCCTCACAAGACTCGTCTGAATGTCCCAGGTACAAGTTTACAAAATGAATGGAATTATACATGGAGATAGTTTAGTGCCGAAAATAAAGGGGATAAATACATGTAAATAAAATCTTTCTTATTTCTCTCAGATATAGGAGAGACACTTCAGAAACACACTTCCTTCAGATAATTGTTTTGACTATCTGTTGTTCCCATATAATGAATCTGTTATTCAATGCGTTTATTGAATAATAGCAGTAAATGCCAAATTAAATGTTTCATCCCCATCTCCCCATAGGACGATTAGCAATACACATGTATGCTTCTAAACAAGTTTCTCTTCTAAAATACATAAATGTAACACTCACCTCATACTGATGAGTACGTCACCATTGCGGAAGATGAAGAGGAGAATGTTCTCCTGGGTGACGTCGTGGAAGTTGGAACTCTTCTCGTTAGCGAAGAACAGATCAGGTTTCCACAGGCATTAGAACATCTTTGGATCCACGGTGAGCGAGTCAGACTTAAAGTCCAGAGGTAGCTTGAGTCTGGGATCGTTCCATCGCTACCTCAGGAAGATGTTCACTCTGTAATCCTGTTATGTTCACAGTTGGGAATACAAAAACATGGTAAAACCTTAGTCTTGTGGTTATTGTCAGTAATGGAGAGATTTGTCCTTGTATGTTTGCATGTTTAAAAAAATGTAAGCTAAATCCAGGCAAAAAGACAACAGAGAAATCCAGGACACAAAACACCTGGCCCACAGCTATGCTAACCAATAGCTGAGCTAATGTTATGGTTCAATGTAAAGTACATATATTACTCTCAATAAACTCAGCAAAAAAAGAAACGTCCTCTCACTGTCAACTGCGTTTATTTTCAGCAAACTAAACATGTGTAAATATTTGTGTGAACATAACGAGATTCAACAACTGAGACATAAACTGAACAAGTTCCACAGAAATGTGACTAACAGAAATGGATTAATGTGTCCCTGTTTAAGGGGGGGTCAAAATCAAAAGTAACAGTCAGTATCTGGTGTGGCCACCAGCTGCATTAAGTACTGCAGTGCATCTCCTCCTCATGGACTGCACCAGACTTGCCAGTTCTTGCTGTGCGATGTTATCCTACTCTTCCACCTGCAAGTTCCCTGACATTTCTGGGGGGGATGTCCCTAGCCCTCACTCTCTGATCCAACAGGTCCCAGATGTGCTCAATGGGATTGAGATCCAGGCTCTTCGCTGGCCATGGCAGAACACTGACATTCCTGTCAGGAAAACACACACAGAATGAGCAGTATGGCTGGTGGCATTGTCATGCTGCAGGGTCATGTCAGGATAAGACTGCAGGAAGGGTACCACATGAGGGAGGAGGATGTCTTCTGTGTAACGCACAGCGTTGAGATTGCCTGCAATGACAACAAGCTCTGTCCGATGATGCTGTGACACACCGCCCCAGACCATGACACCTCCAAAACGATCCCACTCCAGAGTACAGGCCTCGATATAACGCTCATTTCTTTGACGATAAACGCAAATCCAACCATCACCCCTGGTGAGACAAAACCGCAACTTGTCAGTGAAGAGCACTTTTTGCCAGTATTGTCTGGTCCAGCGACGATGAGTTTGTGCCCATAGGCGATATTGCTGCCGGTGATGTCTGGTGAGGACCTGCCTTACAACAGGCCTACAAGCCCTCAGTCCAGCCTCTCTCAGCCTATTGCGGACAGTCTGAGCACTGATGGAGGGATTGTGTGTTCCTGGTGTAACTCGGGCAGTTGTTGTTGCCATCCTGTACCTGTACCGCAGATGTTATATTCGGATGTACCAATCCATGTGGTCTGCCACTGCGAGGATGATCAGCTGTCCGTCCTGTATCCCTGTAGGGCTCTCTTAGGCGTCTCACAGTACGGACATTGCAATTTATTCCCCTGGCCACATCTGCAGTCCTCATTCCTCCTTGCAGCATACCTAAGGCATGTTCATGCAGATGAGCAGGGGCCCTGGGCATCTTTCTTTTGGTGCTTTTCAGAGTCAGTAGAAAGGCCTCTTTGGTGTCCTAAATTTTCGTAACTGTGACCTTAATTGCATACCGTCTGTAAGCTGTTAGTGTCTTAACGACCATTCCACAGGTGCATGTTCATTCATTGTTTATGGTTCATTGAACAAGCATGGGAAACAGTGTTTAAATCCTTTACAATGAAGATCTGTGAAGTTATTTGGCTTTTTACCAATTATCTTTGAAAGACAGGGTCCTGAAAAGGGGACGTTTATTTTTTTTTGCTGAATTTGTTGTCCTGCTAATAATGGAGTTAATAATATATATATATATGTGAGAATATCCAATGTGCTTTTATATAATTCTAAATTAATAATAGCCACTTAGTTAAAAAATAACAAGATTTTGGAGATTTCGTTTTTAAATAACATAAAATGAGCGAGAAAAAAGGCCATTCAAGAACATGGGGTGAGACGTTACTAACTTCTAAATAAAGCCAGTTTGTTATTTTGAATTATTTATTTATGTTTTTTAAAAACCTACAGTCATCTCATGGATCTCCCAGTCGAGGTCGGCACGGATTGTTGAACCAGAATCTGCAGCAACTAGTAGTCAGACTTGCTCTGATTAATATTTGACAAGCAGACCTGACTTTCTGGAGTTAAATGTCAAAAAAGTGTGATTACTATTCATCATTTATTTACACAATTCTGATATTTTATTTACTAACTGGTCTTCTGAAAAATATCGGATATGAAAAGATCTGATGTGATTGGTCAAAAGACCAATTAATGGGAGAATAAAAAAATCAGAATTGGGCTGCCTGTGTAAACATAGTCCAAGTTACTTCAACATGATATTCTTAGGTTCTACAGATGCAGAGAAAGGCTGATTGTATTTCTATTTAGAGCAATCAATACAATGGTAACATGAAATGAACTGTTTAGGTAGGGGTGTTGCCATGGTTCAAAGGGTTATCAATACAGCAACAAGGAATGATGCAAAAGCCTAATTAAGAGCTCAGACCATAATTGTTTACGAGAACATTTCACTCAGTGATGTTTTATGTAACATTCTGTTGTGGTGTATGCCAAATTCTGTTGAAGAGCAGGTGTAGGGAGGGGCTATTAGTGCAAAATATGGAGACGGATAACCTGTCAAATAATCTTCAAACACACTAGCTTGTGTCTATGTGTGTGTGCCTTGTTAATTTTTTTATCCGTTTTTTTTAACCATCTTCATTAACAGTATAAATTCATTAACAAAATGTCCAATAGTTCTTCAGCTGTAGGTTATTCAATGCGGCAAGCGGGTGGTTTGATTTATTATGATTTTTTTCTTTTGAGGGGGAGCTCACTCAATATACTTTAAAATGACTAAAACCAATTTGAAACTGTGTAGAAATGATAATGGACCTACATTTATATTGTGTCCAGCTCACTAATAATCACCTAAATTAGAGCTAGACAGTCAGGGAGTATCGAAAACTGACAGAGAGGAAATACACATGACCAAAAGTATGTGAACACCTGCTCGCTCAACGTCACATTCCAAAATCATGGGCATTAATATGGAGTTGGTCCCTCCTTTGCTGCTATAACAGACTCCACTAGATGTTGGAACATTGTTGTGGGGACTTACTTCCATTCAGCCACGTGAGGTTGGGCACTGATGTTGGGCGATTAGGCCTAAATGGCAATCAGCATTCCAATTCAACCAAAAAGGTGTTTGATGGGGTTGAGGTCAGGGCTCTGTGCAGGCCAGTCAAGTTCTTCCACACCGTATGGACCTCGTTTTGTGAATGGAAGCATTGTCATGCTGAAACAGGAAAGGGCCTTCTCCAAACTGTTGCCACAAAGTTGGAAGCACAGAATCATCTAGAATGTCATTGTATGATGTAGCGTTAAGATTTCCCTTCATTGGAACTAAGGGGCCTAGTCCAAATCATGAAAACTCCTCAAAACTTTACAGTTGGCACTATGCATTGCGGGCAGGTAGCGTTCTCCTGGCATCCAACAAACCCAGATTAGTCTGTCGGACTGCCAGATGGTGAAGCGTGATTTATCACTTTAGAGAGCGCGCTTCCACTGCTACAAAGTCCGATGGCAGTGAGCTTTACACCCCTCTGGACGACGCTTGGCAAAGCAAATTTGTGATCTTAGGCTTGTGTGCGGCTGCTCGGCCATGGAAACAAATTTCCCGACAAACAGTTATTGTGCTGACGTTGCTTCCAGAGACAGTTTGGAACTCGGTAGTGTGTGTTGCAATCTAGGACCCCCGATTTTTACACGCTACTCGTTTCAGCACTCACCGGTCCCATTCTGTGAGCTCTTGTGGCCTACCACTTCATGGCTGAGCCATTGTTGCTCCTAGACATTTCCACTACACAATAACTGCACTTACAGTTGACCGGGGCAGCTGTAGCAGGGCAGAAATTTGACGAACTGACCTGTTGGAAATGTGGCATTCTATGACGGTGGCACATTGAAAGTCACAGAGCTCTTCAGTAAGGCCAATCTACTGCCTATGTTTGTCTATGGAGATTGCATGGCTGTGTGCACAGTTGTATAAACCAGTCAGCAATAGTTGTGGCCGAAATTGTGAATCCAATCATTTGAAGGGGTGTCCACATACACTATATATACAAAAGTATAACCAATTTTCAGTGTGGCTCTCGTTGAAGACCGAATGCGTTTGTTTGACAACCCTGCAATACATTATGGCCTTAAAGGTCCAATGCAGCCGTTTTTATCTCAATATCATATGTGAGCCATTCGAACATAAAGCATATTTTAATCAAAAAATAAACACATTTGGGCAGAAATGCCTCCTGGAACATGTGAACTTTCAAGTGCCTTAATGTTGGGGCTAGGGGGGCACAGCTGAAAAAAACATTATTTAGAAATATTTAGCTTTCACACATTAACAAGTCCAATAGAGCAAATGAAAGATAAACATTTTGTTAATCTACCCATCATGTTCGAACATATATTTATGTTAAATGACCACCAAATTCAAAAACACACACAGTGATATTTCACAGTCACAAAAGCATAAATATAGATGAAATGAATCACTAACCTTTGACTATCTCCATCAGATGACACTCATAGGACATCATGTTATACATGTATTGTGTGTTTTGTTCGATAATGTGCATATATATATATATATATATATATATATATATATATATATATATAAATAATTATAAAAATCTCAGTTTACATTGGCGCGTTACGTGCAGTAATGTTTTGATTCCAAAACATCCGGTAATTTTGCAGAAATACTCACAATAAACATTGATAAAAGATGCAAGTGTTATTCACAGAATTAAAGTTTTTTTTTTAAAACCTTACGGGTAAAAGAATAATCTGAGAACGGCGCTCAAAACCCAAAGAAATAGCCGCCATTTTGGCATCAACAGAAGCTACAAAAAAACACTCTAAATATTCACTTACCTTTGAATATCTTCATCAGAAGGCAGTTCCAGGAATCCCAGTTCGACAACAAATGACTGATTTGTTCCATAAAGTTCCAAAAAGCCCATAATTTAGCCACTTGTTGTTAGCTTGTTCAGCCCAGCATTCAATCCTCAAAAAGCATGAGCAATTCCTCCAGACAAAAACTCAAAAAGTTCCGTTACAGGTCGTAGAAACAAGTCAAATGATGTATGCAATCCATATTTAGGATGTTTTAAACATTAATCAGCAATAAGTTACCAACCGGAGAATTTCATTGTCTGAAGAAAAGCATAGGAACGGGAGGACACTCTCGTGACCGCGCGTAATGAGACAAAGGCTTTCTGCCAGACCACCCACTCAAAGAGCTATTATGAGCCCCACCTTTATAGTAGAATCATTCAACCAGCATCTAAAGACGGTGACATCTCGTGGAAGCCCTAGGAAGTGCATGCTCATCCATATCTAAGGTGGACATCCAATGGCACTGTTTTCTAAATTGAGTTCTCACTTCCTGTTTGGATTTCTTCTCAGGTTTTTGTCTGCCATATGAATTCTGTTATACTCATAGACATAATTCAAACAGTTTTAGAAACTTCAGAGTGTTTTCTATCCACCAGTAATAATAATATGCATATATTTCCATCTAGGAAAGAGTAGGAGGCCGTTTACTCTGGGCACGCCTTTCATCCAAAAGTGAAAATGCTGCCCCCTAGCCTCAACAGGATATGCCATCTGTAAATACTAATAAAAGTGTTAAATTACGAGCCTAGTAAGTTTAGACACGGAAAAAGTCAAGAACCTTCCCGCTAGCCATTATTGGCTGAGATAATGGATGGGCTGAACATGCCGAGAGATGAGTTCAGATTGGTCTGCCATGTAGCATGCTGTCGTCTATAACATGAGCTGGACAGTATGTGTAGGTAATCCTTTCGAACGAGGCTTTTTAGAAAATATATCACATAGTAAAACTGCAAAAGTGTTATCAACTTTCAAAGAGGAATTTCTTTCCCAATGTTCCTCAACTTTAACGTATGATATACCATTTTCTAGCTCTGAGTCTCTACTTTTATCCATTGTAAAAAACACCATTTCAAAATGGTGAAGCGAGCCGGTCAGTCACATATAATTTCCGGGTAAAAATTAAGTACCTTACTGTAATTGTTTTCAATTACAATGTTCAAAAAGAAACAAAAAATACTGTAACTTCAAAGCAGTTTTCTAAAGCAAGAATTTTGCTAGGCCTGCCAGGGAGTGGTCGGAAAGGGGAGGGGAAAACTGAAAACTAGCTGTCATTGGCAGAGCCAGCCTGGTGAAGTCAAGGCAGGCTAAAACTCCATCCCACCAAAACAGGCTGAACTTTCAGGTGTTTTTTTCTCCAAAAAGCTCTTACAATAATGGGCATTATCCTCATTTAACAGTATTATTCCAACCAGATAGTGTGGAAATACACAGCATATAAAATAAAGGCAAATAACATTTTTGACTGCACTGGGTCTTTAACAACTTACCATAATAGTATGTTTAACAGGCCTATCTTTAACTATACCCTGTCATTAATTAACTCAAACAAAATCTGTTGCATTCCAAATTTCACACCTGATTTTTGTACATCTCTAAAGATGAAATGTATTCTCCACGGCCGGGTATCAACCACGCGTCTGCCACTATGAATTTGGAAAAGATTTAACACATCCACCAAGTGTATGCCTTATAAAACATTGTGGGGATTTATTGTCCACTGCAACATCAAATTAGTCATCCTCTCCAGGCAACTGTGCCTCAAAGTGAAAATGGATGTATTAACTATGGTGGGCGTGCAGCAGAGAGGAGTATTCAGCCGAGGTGTAAATGACCGACGAGTATTTAAAAAGATCAGAAGCACCGTTGAGTGATAAATGGAGAATCAGCTGTCTCTCTTCACCCCACTCTCTTTCCGTCCTCTCTTTTACCATGCTTGGATATAGCTAAGTGGAAATATGAAAGAAAAGAAAAAGATGAGCACCTGTCTGTGTCTTCTTTCTTTATGACTTTGTCTCTGTCGGTCTTTCTCACTATTTTCCCTCTCAAAAAGCCAACCGCTAACTCTGGAGAAAAAAAAGGCAAAAACCACTGTTAGCATTAAGTGCGCCGGGAGACCGCAGACACACAACACTGATCATTGGACAAAACATTCCAGAATACAAAATCTAAGGCTTTGTTATGGGTGTCACTCCCCATGAAGTGCAAAGACATTGGTAGGGGAATACCTCCCTTAATTGGACAAAAATGAATGGGAACATATTGCCATTGGGCAATATGCACGATGGCAGATACCACTCAATTGGATGGCAATTCATCCAAAGCTTATGGCAACTGGCATATGGCAAATGCCAAGTGTCATACAGCAAAAATCCAGCAAAAAGAGGGCGAGCGCGCTCCACCGTAAATTTTCATATTGAAAATGGACATCAAGTCAACACCCAAGTGTCAAATTTTGAAAATGTATCACCCTCGAAAAAAGTGCTTTTTGGACCCTTTTTCAAAATTAATTTAGATTTTTTTTTGTCAATAATAATGTATAAGAACTGTATGAACATGCCTTTGTCATATTTTATTGATTTGTCCATAGGCGTATGTTTTGTCCATTTTCAATATGCTATCATAGGAAGTCTGAAAGTCAAAGCCAAAGGTCAGTGAACTATTGCCAAATGCAATACAAAACGTCCAAATGCAATGTATAAGTATTGAAAGTTCCAAATCAGAATGTTATGTCCATTTGCCATATATGATCATAGGAAGTCAGCTTCAGAACCCAAAAGTCAGTGAACCATGTTCAAATGGAATTAATACTGCCCAAATGATACAGTGGGGCAAAAAAAGTATTTAGTCAGCCACCAATTGTGCATGTTCTCCCACTTAAAAAGATGAGAGAGGCCTGTAATTTTCATCATATGTACACTTCAACTATGACAGACAAAATGAGGAAATAAATCCAGAAAATAACATTGTAGGATTTTTTTATGAATTCATTGGCAAATTATGGTGGAAAATAAGTATTTGGTCACCTACAAACAAGCAAGATTTCTGGCTCTCACAGACCTGTAACTTCTTCTTTAAGAGACTCCTCTGTCCTCCACTCGTTACCTGTTGGCACCTGTTTGAACTTGTTATCAGTATAAAAGACACCTGTCCACAACCTCAAACAGTCACACTCCAAACTCCACTATGGCCAAGACCAAAGAGCTGTCAAAGGACACCAGAAACAAAATTGTAGACTTGCACCAGGCTGGGAAGACTGAATCTGCAATAGGTAAGCAGCTTGGTTTGAAGAAATCAACTGTGGGAGCAATTATTAGGAAATGGAAGACATACAAGACCACTGATAATCTCCCTCGATCTGGGGATTCACGCAAGATCTCACCCCGTGGGGTCAAAATGATCACAAGAACGGTGAGCAAAAATCCCAGAACCACACGGGGGGACCTTGTGAATGACCTGCAGAGAGCTGGGACCAAAGAAACAAAGCCTACCATCAGTAACACACTACGCCGCCAGGGACTCAAATCCTGCAGTGCCAGACGTGTCCCCCTGCTTAAGCCAGTACATGTCCAGGCCCGTCTGAAGTTTGCTAGAGAGCATTTGGATGATCCAGAAGAAGATTGGGAGAATGTCATATGGTCAGATGAAACCAAAATTTAACTTTTTAGTAAAAACTCAACTCGTTGTGTCTGGAGGACAAAGAATGCTGAGTTGCATCCAAAGAATACCATACCTACTGTGAAGCATGGGTGTGGAAACATCATGCTTTGGGGCTGTTTTTCTGCAAGGGGACCAGGACGAATGATCCGTGTAAAGGAAAGAATGAATGGGGGCCATGTATCGTGAGATTTTGAGTGAAAACCTCCTTCCATCAGCAAGGGCATTGAAGATGAAACGTGGCTGGGTCTTTCAGCATGACAATGACCCCAAACACACCGCCCGGGCAACGAAGGAGTGTCTTCGTAAGAAGCATTTCAAGGTCCTGGAGTGGCCTAGCCAGTCTCCAGATCTCAACCCCATAGAAAATCTTTGGAGGGAGTTGAAAGTCCGTGTTGCCCAGCAACAGCCCCAAAACATCACTGCTCTAGAGAAGATCTGCATGGAGAAATGGGCCCAAATACCAGCAACAATGTGTGAAAACCTTGTGAAGACTTACAGAAAACGTTTGACCTCTGTCAAGGGTATATAACAAAGTATTGAGATAAACTTTTGTTATTGACCAAACACTTATTTTCCACCATAATTTGTAAATAAATTCATTTAAAATCCTACAATGTGATTTTCTGGATTTTTATTCTTCATTTTGTCTGTCATAGTTGAAGTGTACCTATGATGAAAATTACAGGCCTCTATCATATTTTTAAGTGGGAGAACTTGCACAATTGTTGGCTGACTAAATACTTTTTTGCCCCACTGCATATATCACGATGTTAAAAACCTCTTAGAACCACGCATCCCGGATCCGCTATATTTGTCATCAGCAACCGCTGAATAGCATAGCGCAACAGTCAAAAAATATTACTAGAAAATATTCATATTCATGAAATCACAAGTGAAATATAGAGAAACACAGCTTAGCCTTTTGTTAATCACCCTGTCGTCTCAGGGTGATTGCTTTACAGCGAAAGCAATACAAGCGTTATTGTAAGTTTATCGATAGCCTAGCATAGCATTATGTACACTTAGTATCAGGATGCTTGGTCACGAAAATCAGAAAAGCAATCAAATTAACCATTTAACTTTGATGATCTTCAGATGTTTTCACTCACGAGACTCCCAGTTAGACAGCAAATGTTCCTTTTGTTCCATAAAGATATTTTTTATATCCAAATACCTCCGTTAGTTTGATGCGTTATGCCCAGGAATCCACCGGAAATAGCGGTCACGACAACACAGACAAAAATTCCAAATGATATCCATAATATCGGCAGAAACATGGCAAACATTTTTTTTTATCAATCCTCAAGGTGTTTCTCAAATATCTATTGGATAATATATCAACCGGGACAATTGGCTTTTCACTAGGACCGGGAGGAACAATGGCCGCCTCTCTCTTTTGCACAAAAATCACTCTGAGAGCCCCCACCTGACCACTTACGTAATGTGGTCGTTCACGCTCATTCTTCAAAATAAAGGCCTGAAACTATGTCTAAATGCTGTAGACACCTTAGGGAAGCCATAGAAAAAGGAATCTGGTTGATATCCCTTTCAATGGTCAATAGGGATGCGTAGGAACACAGATGTTTCAAAATAAGAGTCACTTCCTTATTGGATTTTTCTCAGGCTTTCGCCTGCAATATCAGTTCTGTTATACTCACAGACAATATTTTTACAGTTTTGGAAAATTTAGAGCAGGGGTCCCCAAACTTTTTCCTGTGAGGGCCACATAACTTTTCCCTTCTCTGATGGGGGGCCGGTGTCAGTTTGTAACAGAAAAAGTGTGACGATCGTAGGGGAGCTTAAAAAATGTATTGTTTTCCAGAAAGCCACACATAACCAAATAACCCTTTCCAGGTTCTTTACAGAAAAAAAGTCAGGAAACAAATAATAACACTATTAATGAAATAAATAATAACTAAATAACCCTCTCTGAGTTCTTCACAGAAAAAACAGGAAATAAATAATAACTAAATAACTCTCTCTGGGTTCTTCATAGAAAAAAAAGCCATGGAACATTAACTTTCTGTCGTGCCATGCACAATCTTAACCTCTTCAGTCGACCCTCTACTTTTTTGAACATTCTGTTAAAAATCGCGCAACATTTCAGCGCCCTGCTACTCATGCCAGGAATATAGTATATGCATTTGCTTAGTCTGTGTGGATAGAAAACACTCAGACGTTTAAAAAACTGGTTAAATCACTGCTTTGGCTTTACCAGAACGGCATTTACATCGAAAAGCACAGGAAAAACTGATCACTGAAAATGGGGAAAATATATCCATGCGCTACTTGAACCCATTGATAAACGTGAACCACAATTAATTGACTGAGGTTGCAGTACCTACAGCTTCCACAGGGTGTCTAGAGTCTTGTCATTTCCCTTCGAGTTTTTTCTTGGTCAAACACATACAGGACACCGTATCTAATCCGGTCTAGGACCGGATATTTTCGTTGAGTTTCTAGCCGGACATTTTTCCAGACGGACAGCTAATGATCTTTAACATCGCCTCCTGATGAATTTTATCGCTTATTAACGTTTACTAATACCTAAAGTTGCATTACAAATGTATTTCGAAGTGTTTTGTGAAAGTTTATCGTCGACTTTTTGAATTTTAAAAAATGACGTTACGTTTTGAAACGATGTTTTTTTCGTTTATCACACAGTCTACATATAACGATATCTAGGCTTTATATGGACCGATTTAATCGAAATAAAGACCCAAATAGTGTTTATGGAACATCTAGGAGTGCCAACAAAGAAGATGGTGAAAGGTAATGAATGTTTTCTATTTTATTGTGCGGTTTGTGTAACGCCGAAATGCTAATTATTTAATACTATTAGCATTTAGCGTAGCGCATTTGCATTTCCAGAGCTCTAGTTGGGACGCAAGCGTCCCGAGTAGAAGCAACAGGTTAACAGATAAAAGTTCAGCTCAGTTGTCAGAGCAGAATCTCTCTGACACATATGAGCAGTCTCTTAAAGTTCTTGTGTTCCTTCCTTATAATCCTTTTGTAGGTTCCAGTAGGCTTGTAGACACCGCTGTTTGCAGCTCTCTCTCATCAACTTCCCTGTGAAAACCACAAAAGAAGCAGGTTGAGAAACTGAACTAAGTGATACAGCACCTACACAGCACAATACATTTCACTACCAGTATGGTTGTAAAGATGGATTTTATCCCAGTAGATTTTATTATGATTATATTTGTTTATGCTCAGAATGACTCATTCAAGTCAGAAAAGTGAGCTTACCTATGTATGTTCATCAGTGTGAACTGTGGGCCTGCATCTGGCTGGTGAGAAGTTGAATATCAGGTTCCATTCTAGTTACAGCCAGTCTCAAGCACTGATGCAAATGTTCATCTGTCAATCTTGATCTCATCGGGGTTTTCAGCAGTTTCATGCGAGAAAAGGTTTTCTCGCAGATATACGTGCTGCCAAAAACTGTGGACATTTTCATTGCGTGTTTTTTGATGTTTGGATATGTGTCGTTTGGGAGGGCGGCATAGAAGTCAATGAGACTGTTGGGCTTGAATGCGTCTTTCAGAACATCACAGTTCTGTAACTCAGCCAACTCAAACTGATATGAAGGCTGGGCTTCATCAATGTCGGCAACAAAGGGGTTCTGAAAAAGACGGATTTCTTTTGCATGAACATGTAGTTCACTGAATCGCACACCGAACTCCGCCTTCAGCATTTCGCACTTTTCAGCTGGGAACGGGACCGCTGGGTTCTCTGTCGACAGGTTTTGGGTAGCAGGAAGATGGACGAAGTTGCGCTTTTTCACTTGTTCCAAAAGCAGCGCTAATTTCACCTCAAATGCTTTTATGTGTGAATACATGTCGCAAATGAGTTTCCCCTCGCCTTGTAGCTGCAAGTTAAGGCTGTTAAGTATCGATCAGCTCTGGGACCGTTTTGTCTTTTAAATGAAGAAATGCGTTAATTTCGGGTAGCAGCTCGTAAAAACGCCTCAAAACTCTGCCCCGGCTCAGCCATCGGACCTCTGTGTAGTACAGCACATCTCCGTGCGTAGACTCCAGTTCAGACAGGAATTCTTGGAACTGCCTGTGTTTAAGTCCCTTTGCTCTGATGAAGTTTATGCACGACACCACAACCTTCATTACAGAATCCCACTTCAACACTTTGCAGCACAGTGCTTGCTGGTGAATTAGGCAGTGGACTCGTAGCGGGGCGGTGAGACCCCTTTTTTCCAACTCCCGGTTCATGCGTCCTATTAGACCGCGAGTTTCGCCCACCATGCTAGGAGCCCCGTCAGTCGTGATGCTAGCTAGCTTTGACCAGTCCAGGTCCAACTTCTCCATGGTTTGGCACACTTTGTCAAAAATATCCTCTCCCGTTGTAGTCCCTTTGAGACTTTGGAGGGCTGCCAGCTCCTCGCATATCTCCTCGCATAAAGTTTGCGCTAACTCCACGAATAAAAATGAGCAGTTGCGCTGTGTCTTGCACGTCCGTGCTCTCATCCAGTGCTAATGAAAAAAAGTCAAATTCTTTCGTCTTCTGCTGCAGCTGGGCATATACATTACTCCCGATTTCTTCAACGCGTCTGGTGATTGTACTCGCCGACAGACTTACGGCATTAAATGCATCTTTCTTCTCGGGACACACCTCCTCTGCGACAGCATCCATACATTTCTTAACAAACTCTCCGTCAGTGAAAGGCTTACCGCTTCTTGCTATCAGTTTAGCAACCCGAAAGCTGGCCCGAACGGATGCCTGGTTCAGCTGAGCTTGGCGTACAAATGTATTCTGCTGAGATAGTAGTCCACTTTTTAGCTTTGAGAGTTTGTCTGCTCGTATTTGGCCTTGCAAGCTATCGTACTTGTCTTTGTGACGGGATTCATAGTGTCGGCGAAGATTGTATTCTTTGAATACCGCCACCGTCTCTTGACAGATGAGACAAACAGCCTTTTCTTTGCATTGAACAAAAAAAAAATTGTTTGTCCACTGCAGGTTAAATACCCTGCATTCTGAATCAATTTTTCTCTTACCTAACCTTTTCGCCATTATTCCGTTCTCTCTTTGACAGGGCCGGGCCTAGGATTTTTTTTCTGGAGGCCAAATAGGAAAAAAATTCGATAGCGTCTCTGGTATTGTTCAGAGGGCCGGGCCAAATGTGCTGACGGGCCGTATCCGGCCCGCGGGCCGTAGTTTGGTGACCACTGCTTTAGTGTTTTCTATCCTAAGCTGTCAATTATATTCTAGCATCTGGTCCTGAGAAATAGGCTGTTTACTTTGGGAACGTTATTTTTCCAAACATAAAAATAGTGCCCCCTAGCCCTGAATCAACCTAGGTCTATTTGTCATGTATGATGAGAGAAGTGGGACTCTGTCGTTATTTTAACGATTTTTTAAAAAACATCCAAAATGACCAGGGGCCCTACTGGATGGGCACATGTGGGGGGGGGGGACCCCTTGAATCCCCCTAAAGGCATAAAACCCATTTTTTAAATGGGCTCCTGGTAACCTGTTCCGATCACCAGGAGAACGGCTGTCCATTTCCAATATGTTTCAATGGGCATTTACCATCACGAATTTGACATGCTCAATAATCCTGTAGAAATGCGAAACTGACTGGCCCGATGAACTCAGGATGGCCAGGCAGTGATAGTGGTTCCTCTCCATTGCTCGTTGTGTTGATAGCAAAGGTAATCCTGCCTAAATTATTCCCGCCCCGTAGCACTCGCGTCTGTAGTCATGAAGTCTGTAGTCTGTAGTCATGAAGTGCTTTGAAAGGCTGATCATGGCTCACAACACCATCATGCCAGAAACCCAAGACCTACTCCAATTCGTATACCACCCCAACAGATGACACAATCTCAATCATACACTGCCCTTTCCCACCTGGACAAAAGGAACAGCTATGTGAGAATGCTGTTCATTGACTACAGCTCAGTGTTCAACATCATAGTGCCCTCAAAGCTCATCACTAAGCTAAGGACTCTGGGACTAAACACTTCTCTCTGCACCTGGAGCATGGACTTCCTGACGGGCTGCCCCCAGGTTGTAAGGGTAGGCAACAACACAGTTGCCATGCTGATCCTCAATACTGGGGCCCCTCAGGGGTGCGTGCTTAGTCCCCTCCTGTACTCCATGTTCACCCACGACTGTGTGGCCAAGCACGACTCCAACACAATCCTTAAGTTTAATGACGACACACCAGTGGTAGGCCTGATCACAGACAACGACGAGACAGCCTATAGGGAGATCAGAGACCTGGCAGTCTAGTGCAACAACAACCTCCCCCTCAATGTGAGCAACACAAAGGAGCTCATCGTGGACTATAGGAAAAAGCGGGCCGAACGGGCCCCCATTAAATCAAATCATACTTCTCACATGCGCTGAATACAACAGGTGTAGACCTTACGGTGAAATGTTTAGTTATACAAGCCCTTAACCAACAATGCAGTTCAAGAAATAGAGTTAGTAAAATATTTTATTAACTCAACAAGTTAATGAGGCTATATCCAAAAAGTACCGAGTCAAATGTCCAGGGGTACAGCTTAGTCTAGGTCATTTATTAATTAACATTGACGGGGCTGAAGTGGAGTGGGTCGAGAGTTTCAAGTTCCTTGGTGTCACCAATTTACTATCGTGGTCCAAAAACACCAAGACAGTTGTGAAGAGGGCACGACAACAACTTGTTCCCCTCAGGAGAATGAAAAGATATGGCATGGGTCCCAGGATCCTCAAAAAGTTATACAGCTGCACCATCGAGAGCATCGTGACCGGTTGCATCACCGCCTGGTATGGCAACTGCTCGGCATCTGACAATAAGGCCCTACAGAGGGTAGTGCGTACAGCCCAGTACATCACTGGGGCCAAGCTTCCTGACATCCAGGACCTATATAGTATCCGGTCCGTACGCACTACCCTTTGTGGTGCCTTGCGGTCGAAGGCAGAGAAGTTGCCATACCAGGCAGTGATGCAACCAATCAGGATGCTCTCGATGGTGCAGATGTAAAACCTTTTGAGGATCTGAGAACCCATGTCAAATCTTTTCAGTCTCCTGAGGGGGAATAGGTTTTGTCGTGCCCTCTTCACGACTGTCTTGGTGTGCTTGGACCATGTTAGTTGTTGGGGATGTAGACGCCAAGGAGCATGAAGCTCTCAACGTAATCCACTACAGCCTCATAGATGAGAATGAGGGATAGCTCAGTCGTCCTTTTCCTGTAGTCCACAATCATCTAATTTTGTCTTGATCATGTTGAGGGAGAGGTTGTTGTCCTTGCACCACACAATCAGTTATCTGACCTCCCTATAGGCTGTCTCATCGTTGTCGGTGTCATGCATATCACTGTTGTGTCATTGGCAAACTTAATGATGGTGTTGGAGTCATGCCTGGCTGTGCAGTCATGAGTGAACAGGGAGTACAAGAGGGGGCTGGGCACGCACCCCTGATGCAAAGGTGTTTAGTCCCAGGGTCCTTAGCTTAGTGATGAGCTTTGAGGGCACTATGGTGTTGAAAGCTCAGCTATAGTCAATGAATAGCATTCTCACATAGGGGTTCCTTTTGTCCAGGTGTGAAGGGCAGTACGGAGTGCAATAGAGATTGCATCATCTATGGATCTGTTTGTGCAGTATGCAAATTGGGGTGGGTTTAGGGTTTTAGGGATAAATACTGTTGATGTGAGCCATGACCAGCCTTTCTAAGCACTTCATGGCTACAGACGAGTACTACAGGTCGGTAGTCATTTTTGCAGTTTACCTTAGTGTTCTTGGGCACAGGGACGGTGGTGGTCTGCTTGAAACATTTTGGTATTATAGACTCAGTCAGGGAGAAGTCACTTGCCAGTTGCTCAGCACATACTCGGAGAACACATCCTGGTAATCCGTCTGTCCCTTGTGAATGTTCACCTGTTTAAAGGTCTTACTCACATTGGCTGCGGAGAGCGTGATCACATCCGGAAAAGCTGAAGTTCTCATGAATGTTTCAGTGTTACTTGCCTAGAAGCGAGCATAGAAGTGAATTAGCTCGTCTGTTAGGCTCATGTAACTGGGCAGCTCTCGGCAGTGCTTCCCTTTGTCCTGTGTAATAGTTTGGAAGCCCTGCCACATCCAACGAGCGTCGGAGCCGGTGTAGTACGATTCGATCTTTGTCCTGTATTGACCCTTTCCCTGTTTGATAGTTTGTCGGAGGGCATAGCGGGATTCCTTATAAGCTTCCGTGTTAGAGTCACGCTCCTTGAAAGCGGCAGCTCTACCTTTTAGCTCAGTGAGAATGTTGCCTGTAATCCATGGTTTATCGTGGGGGTATGTACGTACAGTCACTGTGGAGACGACGTCCTCGAAGGACTTATTGATGAAGCAAATGACTGATGTAGTGTACTCCTCAATGTCATTGGAGGAATCCCAGAACATATTCCAGTCTGTGCTAGCAAAACAGTCCTGTAGTTTAGCATCTGCTTCATCTGACCACTTTTTTTAATAGACCGAGTCACTGGTGCTTCCAGCTTAAATTTGAGCTTGTAAGCAGGAATCAGGAGGATATAATTATGGTCAGATTTGCCAAATGGAAGGCGTGGGAGAGCTTTGTACACGTCTCTGTGTGTGGAGTAAAGGTGGTCTAGAGTTTTTTCCCCCTCTGGTTGCATATGCTGATAGAAATGAGGTAAAACTGATTTAAGTTTGCCTGCATTACAGTCCCTGGCCACTAGGAGCACCGCTTCTGGATGAGCGTTTTCCTGTTAGCTTATGGTGGTTTACAGCTCATTGAGTGTGGTCTTAGTGCCAGCTTTGGTCTGTGGTGGTATGTAGACAGCTACGAAAAATACAGATGAAAACTCTCTAGGTTGATAGTGTGGTCTACAGCTTATCATGAGATACTCTACCTCAGGCGAGCAAAACCTCAAGACTTCCTTAGATATCGTGCACCAGCTGTTGTTTACAAATATACAGTGCCTTGCGAAAGTATTCGGCCCCCTTGAACTTTGCGACCTTTTGCCACATTTCAGGCTTCAAACATAAAGATATAAAACTGTATTTTGTTTGTGAAGAATCAACAACAAGTGGGACACAATCATGAAGTGGAACGACATTTATTGAATATTTCAAACTTTTTTAACAAATCAAAAACTGAAAAACTGGGCGTGCAAAATTATTCAGCCCCTTTACTTTCAGTGCAGCAAACTCTCTCTAGAAGTTCAGTGAGGATCTCTGAATGATCCAATGTTGACCTAAATGACTAATGATGATAAATACAATCCACCTGTGTGTAATCAAGTCTCCGTATAAATGCACCTGCACTGTGATAGTCTCAGAGGTCCGTTAAAAGCGCAGAGAGCATCATGAAGAACAAGGAACACACCAGGCAGGTCCGAGATACTGTTGTGAAGAAGTTTAAAGCCGGATTTGGATACAAAAAGATTTCCCAAGCTTTAAACATCCCAAGGAGCACTGTGCAAGCGATAATATTGAAATGGAACGAGTATCAGACCACTGCAAATCTACCAAGACCTGGCAGTCCCTCTAAACTTTCAGCTCATACAAGGAGAAGACTGATCAGAGATTCAGCCAAGAGGCCCATGATCACTCTGGATGAACTGCAGAGATCTACAGCTGAGGTGGGACACTCTGTCCATAGGACAACAATCAGTCGTATATTGCACAAATCTGGCCTTTACGGAAGAGTGGCAAGAAGAAAGCCATTTCTTAAAGATATCCATAAAAAGTGTCGTTTAAAGTTTGCCACAAGCCACCTGGGAGACACACCAAACATGTGGAAGAAGGTGCTCTGGTCAGATGAAACCAAAATTGAACTTTTTGGCAACAATGCAAAACATTACACACCATCCCCACTGTCAAACATGGTGGTGGCAGCATCATGGTTTGGGCCTGCTTTTCTTCAGCAGGGACAGGGAAGATGGTTAAAATTGATGGGAAGATGGATGGAGCCAAATACAGGACCATTCTGGAAGAAAACCTGATGGAGTCTGCAAAAGACCTGAGACTGGGACGGAGATTTTTCTTCCAACAAGACAATGATCCAAAACATAAAGCAAAATCTACAATGGAATGGTTCAAAAATAAACATATCCAGGTGTTAGAATGGCCAAGTCAAAGTCCAGACCTGAATCCAATCGAGAATCTGTGGAAAGAACTGAAAACTGCTGTTCACAAATGCTCTCCATCCAACCTCACTGAGCTCGGGCTGTTTTGCAAGGAGGAATGGGAATCAATTTCAGTCTCGCGATGTGCAAAACTGATAGAGACATACCCCAAGCGACTTACAGCTGTAATCGCAGCAAAAGGTGGCGCTACAAAGTATTAACTTAAGGGGGCTGAATAATTTTGCACGCCCAATTTTTCAGTTTTTGATTTGTTAAAACATTTTTAATATCAAATAAATGTCGTTCCACTTCATGATTGTGTCCCACTTGTTGTTGATTCTTCACAAAAAAATACAGTTTTATATCTTTATGTTTGAAGCCTGAAATGTGGCAAAAGGTCGCAAAGTTCAAGGGGGCCGAATACTTTCGCAAGGCACTGTACATAGGCCGCCACCCCGTGTCTTACCAGAGGCTGCTGTTCTATCCTGCCGATAGAGTGTATAACCCGCCAGGTGTATGTTAATGTCTTCATTCAGCCACAACTCAGTAAAACATAATATTACAGTTTTTAATAGTAGGATATATGTGCTCTTAGATCATCCCATTTATTTTCCAGGAATTGAACGTTGGCTAACAGTACGGATGGCAAAGGCTGATTAGCCACTCGTCGCATGATCCTCACAAGGCACCCCGATCTCCTTCCGCATTTAAGACAAAAAAAATGAAACAACAATGCAGGTTCTACAGTCACTCTCTTTGTTAGATATCATGCACATTTATGACTTTGCAGCAAATAGCATCGCCAATGAGCTAGTTCTCATAGTAGCAGTAAACAGCAGCAAGTGATTTGAACGATGAAGAGAGATGTGAGGAGATGTGAAAGGGAGCTAATTTGAAAGCTTTGCTCTATCCAATCGTAGAAGTAGGATCAAGTTACAATCCACCCATTTTGTGACAGATTGGCTAGTTCAACAATTTAGATGTTTAGAATTTTGTCCTGACAGCTGAGTTGTTACATACTGACTGAAAATGAAAAAGTTTCCCGGGGCCCTCCCGAGTGACACAGCAATCTAAGGCACTGCATCGCAGTGCTAGAGGTGTCACTACAGACCCAGGTTCGATCCCAGGCTGTGTCATAACCGGCCGTGAACGGGAGTCCCATAGGGTGGCGCACAACTGGCCCAGCGTCGTCAAGGGTTAGGGCAGGGTTTGGATGGGAGGGTCTTTAAATGATTCATCGCCCTCTAGCAACTCCCTGTGGCGGGCTGGGCGCCTGCAGGCGGACCTTGTCGTCAGTTGAACATTTTTTCCTCCGACATATTGGTGCGGCTGGCTTCCGGGTTAAGCGGGCGGATGTTAAGAAGCGCGGTTTGGCGGGTCATGTTTCGGAGGACGCATGACTTGACCTTTGCCTCCCGAGCCCGTTGGGGAGTTGCAGCGATAAGACAAGATCGAAATTGGGGAGAAATAGGGGGTACAAAAAAAATGAAATAAATAAAAAAAACATCACAAAAAATTGCTACAAATACTAGTTTCGTAAACATCCGTGATCAGTGATCACAAATCATGACATTACGTTGGGTCCATTTGCATTAAATAATGTTATTTTATAGTCTCAAACAAACAACAGTTCAGATATGATGTCCTTCAATACAGGCGTGACATGCTGGAGTGATTCTTCTATGCAAATGTTGTTGATCAGTAGGATAATATAAGTCCCATATGGAAAGCCATCTGTAGCACCATAGACTCCACTGATCAGTCAAAACAAGTTCAATAACTCAATGCATGCACACACTCCTATTGAATATGCATTCACCTATAAGGTGTTAAGGCCTATGCCATCTTAATTTAACCAGTTTATAAAATTATTACCATTATGTTATGTAGTTAGATTGGTCAAAACAAAGTCAAATTCATTGTTTGGCTGTTGTCAATAACAAATTTAATGATCAAATATCATCTATCGGCCTTCTTGACCCGCAAATATCTGTATCAGCCCTAAAAAAAAATCCATATGGGTCAGTCTGTACATCAAACATTCAAGTCTGGGAGATGAGGATGGGCCTGCGATGATCTAAAGACGACCAACCTGGACCCATAACATCATAAGGTGGGTTTTCTATTGGGGCACAAAACATCTTAAAAGTCTTGGGGGAGGGGAGCGGGGGTTGTTTTTTTCGACAGTGTGTATAGATTGTTTTGAATCAAAATGTGAATTACTGTAAAGGTCTAATCCAATAACTGCCTTTAAAGTAGCTTCCTCAACATGGAGTGGAAACAAAGAGGGCTAACCTTTGAAGTTGGGCCTGATTCCGGGATCATAGGTGATCAGTAATCTGTTCAAGATGTTACTGGTTGTATTCTCAGGGACTCGTGCAAGATCCTCAGGTGTCAGCTGTCTGCAAAGAAGAAAAAAGGAAACACTAAACCACATTACGTAGCACATCAAATTCTCCTGGATAAACAGCAGATGGAAGTATGCGTTTCTATTAAACAGTACTGTTTGATTGAACCATAACTACCTATTGGGGATTTAATTAGCTTTGGTAATAGGACCTCTCCAGCAAACAATGCTTGGTTGCTCTAATGTCAGCAACTAAATGGCAACATCCCCAATGTTGCTGAATATTACATTTGCATAACATTCCTTGCAACCATTGCATGACATTATTGGAACAGTGTGAGAAGCATTTGCATTTCTGTCAAATCGCAAAGGTTCTTAGTGTATTTGTGGAAGATCCACATCAGTTGTGACCTTTAAAGAATTTTCTAGGGAACACCTACAATGTATAAGGAATGTCTTCTGCTTTCTGAGACTGATTTGCTGAAAGAACAATGACCCGAGGAGAGATGGATGGAGCGAGCAGAACTTGGCAGAGGAGAGGGATAATCTGCTCCACGTGGGTGGCAACTGAACTCTGCCAAGGAATTCAACTCGAAAAGCACTTTACATACGATCCTGTAAACCTTATCAGGCACTAAGGATGAGTAAAAGTGCTCAGCAGGAATTTGTGTGCGTGTGTTTGCAGTTCCCTTGATCAAAATGTATCCTCTGCGCTCCACCATTGTGTTGAAGTACACTGACAACCTAGAGGGCCAAAGCTAAACTGGAACCAACTGGATCTCTGGGTCCACAAAAGCACACTGGGGCCTATTCCAAGAACATCATATATAATGTACAGAATGTAGTGAATATTGTAATGAAATTAAACGTTTCCCTTCAAATTCAATCATCTTTGTATGTCTGATCCCTTTTAAGAATTAATAGAGTAAGACATCAAACATTGCATGACAAATTAGGCTTTGAAGCTAAAGCGGGGATATGGATGACAAATCTCACTCTCTTATTTTTTTTTAGGCCAGCTGTCCACTCCCTGATTTCTAATGCACCAAACTTGTCTCTACTTGGACTACATTCTCAAAGACTAAGCATTTGCAAATGATCCGAGTAACTCGTATATTTGAGTTTGGCCAATATAGGCAATGCTGCCGGGAATCTCAGGAGGTGGGGTGAAATTCTGCACTTACGAAGGACAGTAGACTTTCTTCCCCTTCTTTCCCTTCTTTGTCCCTTTTTCTTTGGCGGATCTATCCAAACAAAGAGGACAAGGAGAAACATGGCCAGCTTCTTGACACGCATCTTGGTCAACTCCTGAGCCTGAAAAGAGTTGAGAGAAAAGAAAAATGACATCTCTTCAACGGACTCATGCTTAACGCATTGACATTCGTGATTGCTCTACAAATGTTGTCTTTTCCCCATCCAATGAACCTTGAAGATGATTCGCACATATGGAGCAAGGCTACCACATTGGTTAGTTATATAAGACTAAAGCCCATTCTCCTAACCCATTGCAATCACAGTAGGCACATATTTGCATGCTCTGGTTTAAATCCTTTCCTGTAGAAAATAAATGTTTCTGTCAGCAGACTGGTACTCCATGGATATGACAGACTGTAACCAATATATTCTGATTCGATTCATACATTTGAGTGTGTTCTTAATCTTATGGCTCAGTTGGTTGAAGAAGAGTTGTGTGTTTGATTCCAACATAGGCCACCTACTGCATATGTATTCAAATTTGTTATGCTGTCATTTCATTTATGAGTTTCTGCTTAATACCCATATCACAGCATTCTTAAAGTATAATATCAACGTCTTACTCTTGCTGAAATTGTTGGTTTGAAAGGACTTTTACTATATTTAAAGCACTAGTCAAAAGAAAATCTACAATTGTATTTATTGATGCCACCGACACAATTTAGACCCATTATTACTTTAAGATATTGCAACCCGATCTTCAGACAGTTCCTCTGCCAGAATTAAGGTATTCCAGTTCATTGTCTGGTCTAGACACGACTCCCTGCTGCTGCTGCTGCTGCACAAGGAAATCCCGGTCTGCTCTTTGCCTCAACATTGATCATCATCAGTTCCAGCAGAACTGTGCCTGACTTCAGATCACTCTGTACCTCAGAACTAAAAACTCTGCTAGCTTATCTCACACATGATCATTGATTCCACACACATACGCACGTTTACACCTACACACACCATGCATGCACGCACGCACGCACACATATTACACGCACACACACACCAGAGGGATCACTGCAAACGTTGGGAGACGCTGTCAAAACCGGCCAATAGGGGCAAATCCCCCCTACAATCCCGTACCTTAACCTAACCCAGTCGAATTTACACCTAAACTTAACCATAGAGTTCTTTCTGTTGTGCCTAAATTTAACACGTCGCCAGAGCGTCAGTTTAAATGTAAAAAAGTGTTTGTCTAAGGACGTAAGTACCTATCCCCTCATGTACTTATTTGTGTCTGATCCAGAATTCCCTTGAATTACCCCTAATCATTATCTTCAAGTGACATATAACCTTGATTCTCTCTCTCTATCGCTCTCAAAGTTCTGCTATGACCAAATTGTGCTTTAGCTAGTATGCCCTGCATATTTCCTGAGCTTTTAGTCACTTTGCTTTGGCATCGTCTCTCCTGCCTTTGGAAAGTGTCTTTTTCCACTTTGTTACATTACAGCCTTATTCTAAAATATATGTTGTTGTTTTTTATTTACTCATCAATCTACACACAATACCCCATAATGACAAAGCAAAAACATATTTGCAAATGTATTAAAAACAGAAATACCTTATTCACGTAAGTATTCAGACTCGAAATTGACCTCAGGTGCATCCGGTATTCATTGATCGCACTTGAGATGTTTCTAGTGCGTGATTGGCGTCCACCTGTGGTAAATCCAATTGATTGGACATGATTTGGAAAGGCAAACATCTCTATATAAGGTTCCACAGTTGACAGTGCATGTCAGAGCAGAAACCTATGCCCTCCCAGGCTTGTGTAATTTCCCATCTCACTGAGAGAGGACTGAGGAGACAATCATTGCTGCTCTCCTAATATACTGTAACTAATATAAATGTAATGTTTGGGAAAACATTGCAAGTAACCTCATAAAGCCCTGTTGTAAGAGTTCACCGCTGTTACTCCATTTTTACTGATACATTCTTAGTGTAAGAGTCTGTCTTTTCATAAAGAGTTCAATTCAAGTGTAAAGGCAGTGGCACAAGCACCCACATAGAATGTTTATAAGGTGTGTCAGTAAGTTCAATAGGAATTCTGTTCAACCAACACAACCTCCTCCAATAGTCCTTTAATTGCACTATTGGATTTCTGACCTTGGAGGCATATTAATTGGATCTTATTGCTTGTTACATACGTTGAGTATTAAAAAAAAACATTAAGAACACCTGCTCTTTCCATGACATAGACTGACCAGGTGAAAGCTATGATACCTTATTGATGTCACTTGTTAAATTCCCTTCAATCAGTGTAGATGAAGGAGAGGAGACAGGATGTTTAAGCTTTGGGACATGGATTGTGTATGTGTGCTATTCAGAGGGTGAACGGACAAGACAAACTATTTAGGTGCCTTTAAATGGAGTATGGTAGTAGGTGCCAGGCAACACTGCTGGGTTTTTCACGGTCAACAGTTTCACATGTGTATCAAGAATGGTCCACAACCCAAAGGACATCCAGCCAACTTGACACAACTGGGTGAAGTATTGGAGTCAACATGGGCCAGCATCCCTGTGGAAGGCTTTCGTTGTGGAGTCCATTCCCCTGACGAATGGAGGCTGTTTTCAGGTCAAAATGGGGGGGGTGCTAGTTTACAAACAATACAAATAAATAAATGACATTGTTAGTATAGATACAAATGAGGGGGAAAAAACTGTTTTGCATGACTACATTTCCTGTCATTTTCATCATTGTGTCTGTCGGGCCTATTATTGTGCACCTACAAATTTGGGTCGTTAAATCAAGTGATGCAATTCCTTTTAAAATAGACCAATTACATTTTCAACAATCACTACCTGTGGCTGCAAAGAGTGAGAACAAGGAGCACCTCTTGTCCAAAGCTTAATTAAGCACCACTTGCAAGAGATGGAGAACAAAATAACTACAGTGACCACATTGTTTTTGCGTTGATAGGGGAATGGGGGAGATGCCATTACATACGAGCGAAAACATACGTCGGTCATGTATTTCACATTGTCTACTGCACATACATAGAACATAGAACGCTGTTTCGTTTAAAAATACATGCAGTTCACTTACCATTTCGTTACTAGACTCGGTAATCCTGATAGTGCAGGTTTTCGTCTTCCTTCATGACCATATGCAGTCCATATTTTTTATGGTTTGTCTCGTCTGTCATTCATCCGAAGGAGCAGTTGGATTTTTTTTCTCTATAATTTACATATCGGTGATTTTTAGTTTCGCACGGTCTGTTTTTATTTAGATGTCATGTATATGGTTGATGCCCTCTTGCCTCCGTTCGGGATTCCCAAAATGGAGGATTACTTGTGCCTATGTCATACAACATGCACAGAGTAGGCTGCACACAGACATATAATTGCCTAAACACCAGCCAATAATGTGCAACAGCAGCCCACAATTTGGGGCGTTCCTGCATGTGGGAATTCCTGCATCTGCAGGAACGCCCTACCCCTCCAGTATCCATCTCCATTGATTCCTGCATGAATGCCCTCCTCCAGCATGACATCCTAATGTTTGTGTGACACTTTATGTGGGTCAAAAGGGAAATAACAGTATTACCTGAGTAGACAGTGTCCTTCGCTATCACCTGCCGAACACCTGCACTCACTGTCATTAACAGAACTGCGAGGAAACAGTGCCCGACAGGCGGGGGGGTGCAAAGGACACTGTCTACCGGTCGTCTTCACCTCCCACTAGCACAGCAGACGGGAGGCTAGGGTCACACGTGTACTAGCTAACTAGTTGGTTTGCTAGTTAGCGATACCATGTGCTAGCTTGCTAGTTAGCTAGCTAGCACACGTTGTCGCCTCCGCCTCCGGCATACTGTGTACCGGAGAAACAGACAGAGGCGAAGGAAATTGTCTACCGGTCATCCCCACATCCCGCTAGCATGGGAGGCTAGGGTGACACAGTGTGTTAGCTAGCTTGCTAGGTAGGTAGGTAGAGTACAGTGTAGCCCCCTCCTGCTGTGTACCGGAGTCCACCTTAAGACTAGCAGGCTAAGCTAACATAGGGTGTCCATCGCTCCCATCTGCCGAACACCTGCCCACGCCGTCGTTAACAAAACTACGGGAAAACAATGCCCGACAGGTGGGTGGCGAAGGACACTGTCTACCGGTGTACATCCAGCTAGCTACCATTGTTGCCCCCGCCCCTTCTTCTGTGGGGTTTAAGAGGTTAACGGAGGCTGGGGTGACACCATGTGCTAGCTTGATAGTTAGCTAGCTAGCACACAGTGTTGCCTCCCCCCTGCTGTGTACCTGTGTGCAACAATTGCACCCTCCAGACAATCACTTTTTGCTCTCAGCGATACATGGCAGCGTATTATGTAAGGGCAATAACAATATATTAATGTGATACATACAAACTTGCTATTTATGATGTCATATTTTTAGCAATGCTTAACACCAACTAGGCTAAAGAGTCCAAGAGAGCTTATGAAGATTGCACAGCCTATGACACCATGCTATTTAGCAAATAAAATGACTGTGTCTAATGATTATGTTTGTTTGTTTGTTGATACATACATATTACTGAATGTAAGTTAATTCAATATTTTCATATTGTGTTGAGGTAGGTAAAATGTGAATTTATGACTGAATGCCAGTGGTGTAAAGGATATTATTATTAATATTTTTGACTTCTACATTCCACTACATTCCAAAAGACAATAATGTACTTTTTACTCTATACATTTTCCCTGACACCCAAACGTACTCGTTACATTTTGAATGCATAGCAGGAGAGGAAAATTACAAGAAATCCTGCTATGCCCTGCGACGAACCATCAAACAGGCTATACAGGGCTAAGATTGAATCATACTACACTGGCTCCGACGCTCGTCTTATGTGGCAGGGCTTGCAAACTATTACAGACTACACGAGCCTACCAGACGAGCTAAATCACTGCTATGCTCGCTTCGAGGCAAGCAACACTGAGGCATGCATGAGAGCATCAGCTGTTCCGGATGACTGTCTGATCACGCTCTCCGTAGCCGACGTGAGTACCTTTAAACAGGTCAACATACACAAGGCTGCGGGGCCAGACGGATTACCAGGACGTGTGCTCCGGACATGTGCTGACCAACTGGCAGGTGTCGTCACTGACATTTTCAACATGTCCCTGATTGAGTCTGTAATACCAACATGTTTCAAGCAGACCAGCATAGTCCCTGTGCCCAAGAACACAAAGGCAACCTGCCTAAATGACTACAGACCTGTAGCACTCACGTCTGTAGCCATGAAGTGCTTTGAAAGGTTGGAAATGGCTCACATCAACACCAATATCCCAGAAACCCTAGACCCACTCCAATTTGCATACCGCCTCAACACATCCACAGATTATGCAATCTCTATTGCACTCCACACTGCCCTTTCCCATCTGGACAAGGGGAACACTTACGTGAGAATGCTGTTCATTGAATACAGCTCAGCGTTCAACACCATAGTACCCTCAAAGCTCCTCACTAAGCTAAGGACCCTGGGACTAAACACCTCCCTCTGCAACTGGATCCTAGATTTCCTGGCGGGCCGCCCCCAGGTGGTGAGGGTAGGTAGCAACACATCTGCCACGCTGATCCTCAACACTGGAGCTCCACAGGGGTGTGTGCTCAGTCCCCTCATGTACTCCCTGTCACCCAGGACTGCATGGACAGGCACGACACCAACACCATAATTAAGTTTGCAGACGACACAACAGTGGTAGGTCTGATCACAGACAATGACGAGACAGCCTATAGGGAGGAGGTCAGAGATCTGGCCGTGTGGTGCCAGAATAACAACCTATCCCTCAACGTAGCCAAGACTAAGGAGATAATTGTGGACGACAGGAAAAGGAGGATCGAGCACGCCCCCATTCTCATCAACGGGGCTGTAGTGGAGCAGGTTGAGAGCTTCAAGTTCCTCGGGGTCCAGTATCAACAACAAACTAGAATGGTCCAAACACACCAAGAAAGTCATGAAGAGGGCACAACGAAGCCTATTCCCCTCAGGAAACTAAAAAGATTTGGCATGGGTCCTGAGGTCCTCAAAAGGTTCTACAGCTGCAACATCGAGAGCATCCTGACTGGTTGCATCACTCTCTGGTACGGCAATTGCTTGGCCTCTGACCGCAAGGCACTACAGAGGGTAGTGCGTATGGCCCAGTACATTACTGAGGCTAAGCTACCTCCCATCCAGGACCTCTACACCAGGCAGTGTCAGAGGAAGGCCCTGAAAATTGTCAAAGACCCCAGCCACCCCAGTCATAGACTGTTCTCTCTACTACCGCATGGCAAGTGGTACCAGAGTGCCAAGTCTAGGACAAACTGGCTTCTCAACAGTTTTTACCCCCAAGTCATAAGACTCCTGAACAGGTAATCAAATGGATTCCCGGACTATTTGCATTGTGTCATCGTCGTCGCCCCTCCCCCCAAACCCTCTTTTTACGCTGCTGCTACTCTCTGTTTATCATATATGCATAGTCACTTTAACTATACATTCATGTACATACTACCTCAATCAGCCTGACTAACCGGTGTCTGTATGTACTACTACTTTTATGGCCTCGCTACTGCACAATACTGTGCAGCCATATTCATTGACGTGGCCAAGGCTTTCGACACTGTCAATCACCACATCCTCATCGGCAGACTCGATTGCCTTGGTTTCTCAAATGATTGCCTCACCTGGTTCACCAACTAAATCTCTGATAGAGTTCAGTGTGTCAAATCGGAGGACCTGTTGTCCTGTTACCCTGTGGCATTCTCTATGCGAATGCCACAGGGTTCAATTCTTCGGCTGACTCTCTTCTCTGTATACATCAATGATGTTGCTCTTGCTGCTGGTGAGTCTCTGATCCAGCTCTACGCAGACGACACCATTCTGTATACTTCTGGACACTGTGTTAACAACCCTCCAGACGAGCTTCAATGCCATACAACTCTCCTTCCGTGGCCTCCAACTGCTCTTAAATAGAAGTAAAACTAAATGCATGCTCTTCAACCGATCGCTGCCTGCACCTGCTCGCCCGTCCAGAATCACTACTCTGGACGGTTCTGACTTAGAATATGTGGACAACTACAAATACCTAGGTGTCTGGTTAGACTGTAAACTCTCCTTCCAGACTCACATCAATAATCTCCAATCCAAAGTTAAATCTAGAATTGGCTTCCTATTTCGCAACAAAGCATCCTTCACACATGCTGCCAAACATACCCTCGTAAAACTGACCATCCTAACGATCCTTGACTTTACATTATAATCTCCAATACCATACTCAATAAATTGGATGCAGTCTATCACAGTGCCACCCGTTTTGTCACCAAAGCCCCATATACTACCCACCACTGCGACCTGTACGATCTCGTTGGCTGGCCCTCGCTTCATACTCGTCGCCAAACCCACTGGCTCGAGGTCATCTACAAGACCCTGCTAAGTAAAGTCCCCCTTATCCAGCTCGCTGGTCACCATAGCAGCACCCACCTGTAGCAGGCACTCCAGCAAGTATATCTCTCTGGTCCCCCCCAAAGCCAATTCCTTCTTCTGCTGCCTGACCTTCCAGTTCTCGGCTACCAATGCCTGGAACGAACTACAAACATCTCTGAAACTGGAAACACTTACCTCCCTCACCAGCTTTTTAAGCACCAGCTGTCAGAGCAGCTCACAGATTACTGCTCCTGTACATAGCCCATCTGTAATTTAGCCCAAACAACTACCTCTTCCCATACTGTATTTATTTATTTTGCTCCTTTGCACCCCATTATTTCATATATTTCTACTTTGCACATTCTTCTACTGCAAATCTACCATTCCAGTGTTTTACTTGCTGTATTGTATTTACTTTGCCACCATGGCCTTTTTTTTGCCTTTACCTCCCTTATCCCACCTCAATTGCTCACATTGTATATAGACTTATTTTTCTACTATATTATTGACTGTATGTTTGTTTTACTCCATGTGTAACTCTGTGTTGTTGTATGTGTCGAACTGCTTTGCTTTATCTTGGCCAGGTCGCAATTGTAAATGAGAACTTGTTCTCAACTTGCCTGAAATAAAACAGTTTAAAAAAAATCTATATAGCCTGTCTTTTTACTGCTGTTTTATTTCTTTATTTACCTATTGTTCACCTAACACATTTTTTGCACTATTGGTTAGAGCTTGTAAGTAAGCATTTCACTGTAAGGTCTACACCTGTTGTATTCGGCGCATGTGACAAATAAACTTTGATTTGATTTGAAATGGTCCAATTCACACACTTATCAAGTGAAACATCCTTGGTCATCCCTACTGTCTCTGATCTGGCAGACTCACTAAACACAAATGGATCATTTGTATATTATGTATGATTGTTGGAGAGTGCCCCGGCTGCCTGTAAATAAATAGAAATCAAGAAAATTATCGCTGTCTGGTTTGCACAATTATTTATACCTTTACTTTTGATACATAAGTATATTTTTAGCAATTACATTTACTTTTGATACTTAAGTATAGGATATTTAAACCCAAATACTTTTAGCATTTTACTTAAGTAGTAATTTACTGGATGACTTTCACTTTTACTTGAGTAATTTTCTAATGAGGTATCTTTATTTTTACTCAAATATGACAATTAGGTACTTTTTCCACCATTGCTGAATGCATTTAGTATTTTATTAAGATCCCCATTAGCTTCTGCCAAGGGTTTATGGGATGATTTATTGCATTTTTTTCACCTTTATTTAACCAGGAAGGCCAGTTGAGAACAAGTTCTCATTTACAACTGAGACCTGGCCATGATAAAGCAAAGCAGTGCGACAAAAACAACAACACAGAGTTACACATAAACAAACGTACTGTCAATAACACAATAACACAAAAGAAAATAAAAATAGAAACATCTATGTGGAAATGTAGAAGAGTAGGGAGGTAGGCAATAAATAGGCCATAGAGGCGAAAATAATTACAGTTTAGCATTAATACTGGAGTGATAGATGTGCAAATGATGATGTGCAAGTAGAGATACTGGAGTGCAAAAGAGCAAGAGGGTAAGTAATAATATGGGGATGAGGTTGTTGGGTGTGCTGTTTACAGATTGGCTGTGTACAGACACAGTGATCAGTTGATCAGCTGATGCTTAATGTTAGTGAGGGAGATATAAGACTCCAGCTTCAGAGATTTTTGCAATTCGTTCCAGTCATTGGCAGCAGAGAACTGGCAGGAAAGGCAGCCAAAGGAAGTGTTGGCTTTGGGGATGACCAGTGAAATATAGCTGCTGGAGCGTGTGCTACCGTTGGGTGTTGCTATGGTGACCAGTGAGCTGAGATAAGGCGGGTGTATACCTAGCAAAGACTTATAGATGACCTGGAGCCAGTGGGTTTGGCGAAGGACATGTAGTGAGTGCCAGCCAACAAGAGCATACAGGTCGCAGTGGTGGGTAGTACTGTATATGGGGCTTTGGAATAAAACAGATGGCACTGTGATAGACTACATCCAGTTTGCTGAGTAGAGTGTTGGGGGCTATTTTGTAAATTAAATCGCCGAAGACACTGATCGGTAGGATAGTCAGTTTTACGAGGGTATGTTTGGCGGCATGAGTGAAGGACCTTTGCTGCGAAATAGGTAGCCGATTCTATATTTAAATTTGGAATGGAGATGCTTAATGCTTAATGAGTATGGAAGGAGAGTTTACAGTCTAACCTGACACCTAGCTATTTGTAGTTGTCCACATATTCTAGGTCAGAACCGTCCAGAGTAGTGATGCTAGTCGGGCATGATAAAAAATATATATTAAAAAAATACACCCAACATTGACAATAAAGTAGGCTGGTATGTAACAATCTACATTAAAATGAGAAAAGATTTATTGTATAATTTTTTGTCAACTCATAGCCTATCCATAACTTAACATACTGTAACATCTATAACACAACATACCTGGCAAATATTATCTATTTATTCTCTCTCCATTTCTCAAATGTCTATATCCGTGTTTGTACACTAAGGCCTGATCCACTGATAAAAGCAAAACACTTACTCTATCACCTTTTTGTTGACAAATGTTTCAGTACTGTTTGCTGACCTTACATTGGGAGGACAGGCTCGTGGAAATGCCTCCTGGAGTGGAATAAGTTGAATGGTATCACACACATGTGTTTGATACCATTCAACTTATTCCACTCCAGGAGGCATTCCATTTGCTCCGTTCAAGCCATTATTATTTGTGGTCCTCCCCTCAGCAGCCTCCAGTGATACAGTAGCAGTGCTGGCTATGTCATGTGTAATGGTTGTGAAGCGCTATTCGACAGTCACAAGAAGGGGACTTAGGCCTATGAGGCATGTCAAGGTAACTGTAGCCTACTGTTCAGACCTTCCTGTTTGGCCCTGTCCGGGGATGTCATCGGATGGGGCCAAGGTGTCTCCTGACCCCTCCTGTCTCAGCCTCCAGTATTTATGCTGCAGTAGTTTATGTGTCGGGGGGCTAGGGTCAGTTTGTTATATCTTGAGTACTTCTCCTGTCCCCTGTGTGAATTTAAGTATGTTCTCTCTAATTCTCTCTTTCTTTCTCTCTCTCTCGGAGGACCTGAGCCCTAGGACCATGCCTCAGGACTACCTGATATGATGACTCCTTGCTCTCCCCAGTCCACCTGGCCGTGCTGCTGCTCCAGTTTCAACTGTACTGCCTGTGATTATTATTATTTGACCATGCTGGACATTTATGAACATTTGAACATCTTGGCCATGTTCTGTTATAATCTCTACCCGGCACAGCCAGAAGAGGATTAGCCACCCCACATAGCCTGGTTCCTCTCTAGGTTTCTTCCTAGGTTTTGGCCATTCTAGGGAGTTTTTCCTAGCCACTGTTTAATTTTACCTTTATTTAACCAGGCAAGTCAGTTAAGAACACATTCTTATTTTCAATGACGGCCTGGGAACAGTGGGCCTGGGAACAGTGGGTTAACTGCCTGTTCAGGGGCAGAACGACAGATTTGTACCTTGTCAGCTCGGGGGTTTGAACTTGCAACTTTCCGGTTACTAGTCCAACGCTCTAACCACTAGGTGCTTCTACACCTGCATTGCTTGCTGTTTGGGGTTTTAGCCTGTGTTTCTGTACAGCACTTTGAGATATCAGCTGATGTACGAAGGGCTATATAAATACATTTGATTTGATTTGATTTAAATGGAAACTGAAATCGGGACACTAACTGTAGGTCTATAACCTTTCACATAGCAGTAATATTAACTCCTGTAAAATGAATACTTTTTGCAGTAAAATCATACACCAAATGCAGGCAAAATTTTACTTGGGAAAAGGGGGGGAGAATTTTTTACAATTTCTTTCAGCATCTTGAGAGAACGCGAATGCGCAGTTAGATAACTTCGGTAGAGGTGCTGTCTTTATCAGCATCATAAAAAGATGATAGCATTTCAACCAGGTAAATTAGGGCTATGCATCCAAGCCCAACTCAAATCTTATCAGAAACATGTTGGGTCGTTTTCATAGCTTTCTATTTCCTTACAACAGGTCAAACTGATGTCATATGACATTTAACACAAAAATGTGTTATTACATTTCACCCAGATCCCTAAGCGTACTTTACCGATGTCAACTAGACATTATTATTCTGGTGAGCGAGTGTTTATTTATTCTTCTAGGACAACATACAGCACAATGACAGAAGAAAGCTGCATGTACTGTATCTAATTATAGACAGGTTGACTATACAAAAGCCTGCCAAAATGTCAGAAATTATAAGCAGAAACATATCTAAATCAGGAAACAAACAAAAAATCCTGCAACTGCTGTCAAAAAATGAATTCCGCTGTCTCTGACTGTAGCCTACATATCATTTTCTATATTAGTGGGTTAGTGTCGGGTACGGGTCTCAGATTTTCACTTTATCATATATAGTCAGGTGGTTGCGGATGGCTTATTAGCAATTGCGGGCGGGTGCCTGTGAACAAACACTGACCCAGCCACCACTAGCAGACAAGTTTGCATTCCCTCCTGTCCATTAAGATGCCACCAATCTCCTCCGTACTGTTTCATCCTCTTTTACCACTTCACCAACTCTTTCCCAAACATGACTTTTCTGGTCCTCCCTTCTCTTTATTTTCAACTCTCCATTTCACAGCTTTTCTCTTATTGAATGAACTCCGAAATTGTTATTTTTGCCCCGGCATATTGATTTGAACTTTTCCTGCTTGTTCCCAAATGCATTTGGTGATTGGCAATATAGGCTATTTGGAAATGATTCAGTTGGGCCCAAAAGTTAATGCTTATGCATAGGGTTGGGTAGATTACTTCCTAAATGTAATCTGTTACAGTTACTGTCCAAAATTGTAATCAGTAACGTAATGTATGTATTACCCAAACTCAGTAACATAATCTGATTACATTCAGTTACTTTTAGATTACTTTCCCCTTAAGAGGGATTAGAAGAAGACAAAAATATATGTTACCAATTGAATGACATCTATTGCAGGATAAATCAATCTTAAAGTTTACATAGCTGACCATATGTGGATGTTAAATTTTACTTTATGGGTTGGTTATGTAGGTTTCTTCTAACCCATCACTTTCTACTACATATAACAATACGATTAAATTATATCTTTACATTAAAAACCAGTCTATCAGAATTCCAGTCATTCCAATAAATGTTGTACCCCTTGATCTTCAAGAATAGGACTTAGAAATATGGAAGTATAGATAAGCCATATTGTTTTACCTGAGCATAACCCCAAAACTAAGGACTTATTAGCAAGCACTACTCTGTTGTTTATGATTTTGATGTCGTGGAGGACTGATTGGGCTCATTGATTCCAGTTGAAAAATAAATGAGGCGCTCATGGAATGTCATGCTTTGAGCACTACTGAAAATTGCTATTTACATGTAAAAAATGAATGCCATATGTTGCATTTGCAATAGACCTATTTTTTTCCTTTTTGTTAGTGAATGAAACGTAATCACTCTCAGATTAATAGACAGAGCTATGAATGCAAGGACTGACTCCATGCTATCAAAATGATTGTTTTAACCATGTTATGAGGCTATACAGTGTGTGTTACCATTTACAATATTTACAGACATTGGAGAAAAACAAGCTTATATTGTGAGTTCTCATGGAGTGTGACAGTTGAACCAAGCTCCTGAGGCATTTCTAAGTTATATTTTTCAAGAATAAATGAATATATACTCAGCAAAAAAATAAACATCCTCTCACAGCAGAGGGAACACCCCCCTATCCACATCGATGGAACAGTAGTGGAGAGGGTAGTAAGTTTTAAGTTCCTCGGCATACACATCACAGACCTCAGGAGGCTGAAGAAATTTGGCTTGTCACCAAAAGCACTCACAAACTTCTACAGATGCACAATCGAGAGCATCCTGGCGGGCTGTATCACCGCCTGGTACGGCAACTGCTCCGCCCACAACCGTAAGGCTCTCCAGAGGGTAGTGAGGTCTGCACAACGCATCACTGGGGGCAAACTACCTGCCCTCCAGGACACCTACACCACCCGATGTTACAGGAAGGCCATAAAGATCATCAAGGACATCAACCACCCGAGCCACTGCCTGTTCACCCCGCTATCATCCAGAAGGCGAGGTCAGTACAGGTGCATCAAAGCTGGGACCGAGAGACTGAAAAACAGCTTCTATCTCAAGGCCATCAGACTGTTAAACAGCAACCACTAACACTGAGTGGCCGCTGCCAACACACTGACTCAACTCCAGCCACTTTAATAATGGGAATTGATTGGAAATTATGTAAAATATATCACTAGCCACTTTAAACAATGCTACCTAATATAATGTTTACATACCCTACATTATTCATCTCATATGAATATGTATATACTGTACTCTATATCATCTACTGCATCCTTATGTAATACATGTATCACTAGCCACTTTAACTATGCCACTTTGTTTACATACTCATCTCATATGTATATACTGTACTCGATACCATCTACTGTATCTTGCCTATGCTGCTCTGTACCATCACTCATTCATATATCTTTATGTACATATTCTTATCCCCTTACACTGTGCATAAGACAGTAGTTTTGGAATTGTTAGTTAGATTACTTGTTGGTTATTACTGCATTGTCGGAACTAGAAGCACAAGCATTTCGCTACACTCGCATTAACATCTGCTAACCAAGTGTATGTGACAAATACATTTGATTTGATTTGACTGTCAACTGCATTTATTTTCAGCAAACTTAACATGTGTAAATACTTGTATGAACATAACAAGATTCAACAACTGAGACATAAAATGAACAAGTTCCACAGATATGTGACTAACAGAAAAATAATAATGTGTCCCTGAACAAAGGGGGGGTCAAAATCAAAAGTAACAGTCAGTATCTGGTGTGCCCACCAGCTGCATTAAGTACTGCAATGCATCTCCTCATGGACTGCACCAGATTTGCCAGTTCTTGCTGTGAGATGTTACCCCACTCTTCCACCAAGGCACCTGCAAATTCCCGGATATTTCTGGGGGAAATGGCCCTAGCCCTCAACCTCTGATCCAACAGGTCCCAGATGTGCTCAATGGGATTGAGATCCGGGCTCTTCGCTGGCCATGGCAACACACTGACATTCCTGTCTTGCAGGAAATTTCGCACAGAAAGAGCAGGATGGCTGGTGGCATTGTCATGCTGGAGGGTTATGTCAGGATGAGACTGCAGGAAGGGTAACACATGAGGTCTTCCCTGTAACGCACAGCGTTGAGATTGCCTGCAATGACAACAAGCTCAGTACGATGATGCTGTGACACACCGCCCCAGACCATGACGGAACCGCCACCTCCAAATCGATCCCGCTCCAGAATACAGGCCTCGGTGTAATGCTCATTCCTTCGATGATTAAGAGCATTTTTTGCCAGTCTGGTCCAGCGACAGTGGGTTTGTGCCCATAGGCAACGTTGTTGCCGGTGATGTCTGGTGAGGACCTGCCTTTACAACAGGCCTACAAGCCCTCAGTCCAGCCTCTCTCAGCCAATTGCAGACAGTCTGAACACTAATGGAGGGATTGTGCGTTCCTGGTGTAACTTGGGCAGTTGTTGTTGCCATCCTGTACCTGTCCCGCAGGTGTGATGTTCGGATGTACCGATCCTGTGCAGGTGTTGTTACACGTGGTCTGCCACTGCGAGAACAATCAGCTGTCCATCCTGTCTCCCTGTAGCGCTGTCTTAGGCATCTCACAGTACGGACATTGCTATTTATTGCCCTGGCCATATCTGCAGTACTCATTCCTCCTTGCAGCATGCCTAAGGCACGTTCACGCAGATGAGCAGGGACCCGGGGCATCTTTCTTTTGGTGTTTAGCATAGACAGCAGAAAGGCCTCTTTAGTGTGCTAAGTTTTTCATAACTGTGACCTTAATTGCCTACCGTCTGTAAGCTATTAGTGTCTTAACGACCGTTCCACAGGTGCATGTTCATTAATTGTTTATGGTTCATTGAACAAGCATGGGAAACAGTCTATTAATCCCTTTACAATGAAGATATGTGAAGTTATTTGGATTTTTACGAATAATCATTGAAAGACAGGGCCCTGAAAAAGGGACATTTCTTTTTTTGCTGAGTTATATATATGTATATACACGTATACACTACCGTTCAAACGTTTGGGGTCACTTAGAAATGTCCTTGTTTTTTCAAGTAAAGCACTTTTTTGTCCATTAAAATAACATCAAATTGATCAGATAGACAATAGTTAGTTAATGTTGTAAATTAATATTGTAGATGGAAATGGCTGATTTGTAATGGAATATCTACATAGGCATACAGAGGCCCATTATCAGCAACCATCACTCTTGTATTCCAATAGCACATTGTGTTAGCTACTCCAAGTTTATCATTTAAAAGGCTAATTGATCATTAGAAAACACTTTTGCAATTATGTTAGCACAGCTGAAAACTGTTGTGCCTGATTAAAGAAGCAATACAACTGGCCTTCCTTAGACTAGTTGAGTATCTGGAGCATCAGCATTTGTGGGTTGGATTACAGGCTCCAAATGGCTAGAAACAAATAACGTTCTTCTGAACAACGTATGTCTATACTTCTTCTGAGAAATTAAGGCTATTCCATGCGAGAAAATGCCAAGAAACTGAAGATCTTGTACAATGCTGTGTACTACTCCCTTCACAGAACAGCGCAGACATTCTCTACCCAGAATAGAAAGAGGAGTGCGATGCCCCCGTGCACAACTTAGCAAGAGGACAAGTACATTAGAGTGTCTAGTTTGAGAAACAGACGCCTCACAAGTCCTCAACTGGCAGCTTCATTAAATAGTAACCACAAAACACCAGATGACCACTGTCATCACAGTGGTCTCTGACTTGTGGTCAGACTCGCTCAGGTGGAACAAACTTAAACTTGCGCCTTTTTTCAATGCTGATTTGAATGTCATTGAGAAAACAGAGAAGTGTCAAATATTTTTTTCCCTCGCAATCATCCTTTCTGAATTTAAAAGTAATCCTCAAACTAATCATCTAGTTTTTCAAAAGTATCTGTAATGTTATTACCATATGTTTTGTTGTTAACGTAATGGATTACAGTTAACGTTTTATGTAATCCCTTACATGTACATTGTAATCTGTTACTCCCCAACCATACTTGCACTAATGCATATGCCTAAAATAATGAAAGAAAAACCTAAATGTAGCATATAGATAGATATAAATCGCACAAGAATTATATTATAAAGGTAATGTTTTCTCGTTATTTAACCAGCCCGCCACTCACCCGCCCTTTATCTACACAATATTAATGACCCTAAATCTGACCCCACCTGCGGATATCCGCAGGGACGGCAGGTTATGAGTCAACCCATGCATCACTATTGTCTGCCAACAACACAGTGTCAGTGTTTGTGTTTGTGTGTGTGCAGGACTGCATTCTAGCCTCTTAAGCCCATCAGGAAATTGGGAGTGGAGGTTCTCTACCATCTATGGTGTGTGTGTATACTGTACTTCCACATTATTATAGCCACACCAACAGAGAATCAAAGCTGACCTTTGATGTGGAGCCACTCCTTTCTTTCACACACGGTCTGATATCAAGAAAAGCAAACTACAGTATGTGGTTTCTGATCCGTGCCTTTGTATGTCTAGCCAAGAGGTATTACTGGTATCACGTGTTAAGGTAAGACCCAGATGCAGACACTGTCGAAGTAACAAAATGTATTACAAGAGGGGCAGGCAAACGACAGGTCAGGCAGGGGTCAGGTCAGGCATAGTTTGGTGATCCGGGGGAGAGGGCTGGGCCAGGAACCAGGAGACAAAGGGCTGTGAGACATGGGTTTAACTCTGGACACATGAAAGGTAGGATGTATACGAAGGGTACGGGGCAACAGAGGACGAACAGCAAAGGGGCTAATGATCTTGGAGTGGGGGAGAAAGGTCTCGGCTTCTGGGGGTGTAGCCGCAGGGCTATAGTGGCGTGCCAGCGCATCTGGCTTGACCTTCTTGGATACCGGTCGGTGCTGCAGAAGGGAAGTGGCCCGGGCCTTGCTGAACCCCTCCCGGAGGTCCTGGTACTCCGCGGGGCTGGCAGAGAGGTCCGGTGCAATTTCCAAGAAGATGTCCCAGGGCAGGCAGAGCTGACTTCAGGCCATGAGTGTGGCAGGGCAGGCTCCAGCCCACGATGGCACCAGTAGCCCAGTCAATATAGAGATTGTGTCGCTGGAGCCAAGAGACTCCCAATACCACGGGAATCTGCGGAGACTCAACTAGCAGGAATTGAATTGTCTTGCTGTGGTTCCCTGACACTCGTAGGTTGATGGGGGTGGTATGGTGGGTGACCCAGCCTATAGAGCACCTGTCCAGCGCTCTAACATCCATGGGAATGGAGAGGGGTTGCGTGGGGATTCCCAGCTCGGACGCCAGGGTATTGTTTATAAGACTCACATCGGCCACCGAGTCGATGAGTACCTCTGGAGAGACTTGGACTGGTCGCCCCACAGCAAGATGGCATGGAGAGGGTGGCGAGTAATGGGACAAGAAAAATTATATTTTTTGACCCACCAGAGTACTTACTCCAAAGAATGAGCTTAGGTCTCTTGAAGGGACAGGTAGACACATAATGACCGGCAGTACCTCCAATACAGACATCTCTGGGTGTCAAGTCTGCGTACGTGTTCGGCTGGAGACAGCCCAGCCATGCCGAGCTGCATCGGCTCGAGAAGAGGTGAATTGGCAGTCTTCGGAGGCTCTTGGAGGAACTAGGGTAATCTTGGATCCTCTCGGGACGTAGCCGACCATCGATCCGGATGGTTAAAACGATGATCGAGTCGAGATCCTTTACCTCCTCCGATAATACTTGCAGGAACGTTCCGAACAGCATTTCTGGGTTCCAGGCACCCTCCGCTGCTACCGTGTGGAAGTCCACCGCATAGTCTGCCACACTGAGGGTGTCCTGCCGAAGCCGGAGTAACTTCCGGGCAGCCTGTCTCCTGGACAAACGTAGCCTCGAAAACCTTTTTCACTTCTGCCACGAATCCCTCCAGACTGAAGCTTACGGCCAACTGTTGTTCCCAAATGGCCGGAACTCAGGCGAGGGCCCTCCTGGACATCAGCGTGATGAGGTACGCTATCTTAGAGCAGTCTGAGGGGAGGGAGGGCTGGGTTCCTGGGAAACCGTGGTGACAGCGCTGTTACCAGCTGGGTTACTGAGGGTCTGGGAGGTTAACGTCGTGGTTGGCTGCCTAGTAGACAACCCACGGAATTGCTCCCTCAATGTGTGCAATACTTGGTCATGAGGTTCGGCCACGGCTTGGAACCTTTCCATCAGACCACGAAGCAACACCTTGTGCCTTCCAATGATAGCTTCTTGGGAGGCGAGGGAGTTGTGGATCTGGTCCGAGTCTGCTGGGTCAGTCATGGCCAGTTCGTACTATCACATTTTAAGGTAAGACCCAGATGCAGACTGTGTCGAAGTAAAAGTTTTTCACAACAGGGGCATGCAAATGACAGGCCAAGGCAGGCAGGGGTCAATAATCCAGAGAGGGTGTAAAGGTACAGGACAGCAGGCAGGCTCAGGTCAGGCAGAGGTTGGTGATCCAGAGTAGTGGGGCAAAGGTACAGGACGACAGGCAGGCTCAGGGCAGGCAGAACGGTCAGAACCTGGAAACTAGAAAACAGGGACACAAAACGCTGGTCGGTTCTACGAACAAAAGGAACTGGCAACAGACAAACAGAGAACACAGGTATAAATACACAGGGGATAATGGGGAAGATGGGTGACACCTCAAGGGAGTGGAGACAATCACAAAGACAGGTGAAACAGATCAGGCTATGAAAACTGGACTCTTATTCCAAATCCCATTTCAGATATAACCCAGCCCAGCCAACCGGGAACATTCCCAGAACATTAGCTAAGATTCCCATTAAGTTCTGGTATTATCTATCATTGGGATGGTAACATCCCAAAAACATTCAAATAATGTTTTTGATAACTAAACCTTTTCATAATTAAATATATTTGTAATGCTTTCCTAACATTCACTAAAATGTTGTGCACAACATCTGAAAACCACCACAAAACATTCCCTAAAAGGTATTATTAGGTTTCAAGGTAAAGTAATAACACAATGTATCAGTAACGTTTTCCAAGCAACCCAGAATTGGTTCTGTGAAAGTTAACATAATATTCGTTAGGTTACAGCAAATGGTCTCAAAACACAAAAACTGTCCAGTTGTGCTGGTGAATATACAAAGTTTTTATAAACCATTCACATGATATTACAAGAACGCTCCGAGAACACATTTCATCTGTCCATTAAACGTTGCCAGAATGTTTCATTAGGTTGTAGAAGCAGTCTAGTTAGAATATTTTGAGGACGTCACAAAATATATGTTTCCGTGACCTGTTTCACCTGTCTTTGTGCTTGTCTCCACCCCCCTCCAGGTGTCGCCCATCTTCCCCAATACCCCCAATGTATTTCGCTGTTTGTCTGTTGCCAGTTTGTTTGTCAAGTCTACCTGTGGTTTTCCCCTTGAGCCTCTTTTTCTAGTTTTCCCAGTTTTGACCACACCACCCTGGATTATTAACCTCTGCCTGGCCTGACCCCGAGACTGCCTGCCCTGACCCCGAGACTGCCTGCCGTTCTGTACTTTATGGACTCTGATCTGGATTACTGACCTCTGCCTGCCCTTGACTTGTCATTTTTCCTGTCCCCTGTTCTACTAATAAAGTTTTCTTACTTCGACACTGTCTGCATCTGAGTCTTCTCCTGAAATGTGATACTTCCCAAAACAAAACAAAAAACTGTTCAGATAATTATTTTCTTTGTCCAATTAGTTCAATTAAACCATGTGCGTAGATCACCCTGTAGTGGTCCAACAATACAGTCCTCAAATGCTAATTGACATTAAATCTGGAGAGAAACATAATGGGGATGTATTACCATCTACTTTCTTTTGCTTTAATGAGCTACAAATGTGCATGCTGAGAATGTTGTGGTAATGCTAGATACAACTTAAATCGAACATTTTCTAAATATTATTGAAATGTTCTGAGGACCTGCAAAGACAAGGTTAATTGTATATTGTGTGAATATGAATGGAATATTATGTCAAATCTTTAAAAACAATATGTGCTATGAACGTCATAAAAATGTACATTTATGGGAATGTTCTGAGCAACCTATGTGAATATCACAAGAATACTCTTGCAACATCCCAGATAACTTGAAATGTTCTGGGAACCTTTAAATACCGTTGACCGGGTGTTTTGTCAACAATCTTACATTATAGGATTGTCCCGTGCAACCCAACTTAAACATTGTATGAATGTCATCACAACTGAGAATATTTTGTGTTTTGGGAACTTATTTCTTGTAATGTACCGATACTGTTCCCACAACCCTAATTAAATGTTCTGGGAACCTTTAAAGAACTCAGGAAGGCCATTCTGTCATAATTCTTGCAACATCAAAGGAATGTTTGTGCACCCTGAAACAAACATTATCTGAATGTCAGCACAACTGGACAGTTTTAGTGTTTTGGGAACCTACTGTATCTGGTGTCATATTCCCACAATGTTAGCAAAACCTAAATAAACATTCTGCAAACCTTTGAAAGAACAGACAAACTGTGTTCTGCAAACATCCTTGTAACAGCAGGTGAATGTTCTTTGCACTCTAAATGAAACATTGTAGAGTCGTCTTCACAACTGGACTTTTTGTGTTTTGGGAATATATCTTTTGTGATGTCCAGACTGTTCGCACAACCTAATGAAACATTCTGGGAACCTTGAAAGAACCGATTAATTGTGTTCTAGGAACATTCTTGCAACATCAGATAGATATTTTATACAAACAGTCTGTAATCATCAGCGTGACTGAAAAGTTTTATGGTATGAGAACATTTGCCACAACATTACAAATGTTCTGGGAACTTTCACAGAATCAATTTTGGTTTGCTGGGAGGGCTGCAGTTACTTTTTTATTCAATGATTCTGGGGCGGATTGGACAGGTTCCCCACTTTAGTCCCTGTAATATTGGTGGGATTGACTGGGATTGACAGGCCATGTCATTTGCATATACAAAATCATTCATATTAGCTGAATTATGATTAATATCCGAGTACATGGTTCTAATGTTATAATCAATGAAATTAGTTGAGTACAAAGAAAGTGTTCAATGTTCAACAGCGTGCCATTCCAAAAATGTTGTCAGTAGGGTTTAGCAAATCTTTTGTGGTATGATATCTGGCATGCAGGCCATATTCTGCTCTCAGTAAGTAAGGACTTTGTGTGGACACGTTCTGTGAATTAATGAAAATAAAGCCCTTGACAGAGGTAGAAGTATACCACTTTGCTGGTTTGAGAGGCCTTCGTTTAGCCCTAAGGATTTGGTTTTCAATAGGTGATTCACAGCTTGTTCAGTTGAAATTCTAAGGTAGGTGTGTGTATGCGTGTGTGTTTGTGTGCACGTGCATGTGCATGAAACATGTGTGTGCCTGTCTAGTTATTTGGAGTAACAACAGTGAGAAATATGATGGGTAGTTTTGACAGGGACAAGCACTTACCATGTGGCAAATAGTGCTGACAAAGAGGATGAAGACTTGAATGATGATCGAGGTGGCAAAGGCACCAGCAGAAGAGGTTCATATTCCTATTTGTTGTGGATGTAAACTAAGGCTGAAGACGTTTAGAGGGAAATGGATCAGTGGTGATGACCTACCAGACACTACTTAGATCTCAACCAGCCAAATCCTTTTGGTAGTTTTCTCAATGACAAATGGGACTTATTTAGAGAAAGATGCATAGTGTAGTAAAAAGTGGATTCTTGATGCCTTAGGTCTAGCTGACAGCCCTCTCTCTATCAGACAAGGCGGTTGGTACGCAGGTTTTTCTAAGAACACTAACATGCACATAATTGACGTTTTCCTAGTTGCTGAGTTCTCCTTTTCCTTATTGATCACTTGCTTTTTTCTCTCGTTATCACTTCTTTGTCTCACCCCCCCCCCCCCCCCCCCACACACACACACTTAGGCTGGGATTCAGTCCAATCGAGGGTTATAAGCATTTACGTTTTTTAAAGGCATTTTTCGATGGAGTCGACATATGAAGAGTTTACCGTGCCGTACATGCCTACCGTATTGGCAGTTTTTACTTCTTATATCAGAATACAGGGGGAACACATTACAAACAGTTCTGAAAATCGAATCCCACTTTCCATATATTTGATTGGATTCTGTAACTATATGACTTACACAACTCTTCTTTGCGATTAGATATTGCCCATGATTAGTGGTCTCCAATACCAGATCCATTGTCAGCCATTGGTCATGACTGAGATGCAGCTTCAGGGGCCACCAACAGGGGATCTAGCCTCAAAGCAAAACACCAATATATCACTGCTGGAGTACATTAGCAACCGTGACATACTGTAAGATTCAAAGAGGGGTCACAGTTTTGGTTTTATGTGTAGA
>NC_088400.1:45011729-45014229 GCF_034236695.1 Oncorhynchus nerka | reverse complement strand
ATCCTGCTCTCCAGTTCCACCAGGCCCTGTCCTCCTTCGTGGACGGTCATGTACAAAACTGCTGCCTTCAGCCAGTGATGTCCCGACCAAAAGAAGTCCACCAGCTTGCGTTGCAGGTCTGCAAGCAGACCGGCGGGGGGTTGAGGACAGCCAGTTTATGCCACAAGGAAGATGCCACCAGGTTGTTGATTATCAGCACCCTCCCTCTATATGACACTTGGGACAGGAGCCACCTCCACCTGGCCAGTCTTGACACCACTGCCTGTGACAGCCCCTCCCAGTTCTTGCTGACCCACCTCTCCGAGCCCAGGTACACCCCCAACACTTTAAGCCCTTCACAACCCCACTGCAAACCCCTGGAAGCAGAGGAGGAGCCCTATCCCCCATGCCCCACATAACAGAGCTTTGCTCTTTCCCCAGTTTACCTTAGCTGATGAAGCTCCCTCGTACACCTTCAGACTGGTCTCTAGTTCCTGCATATCTTGCCCATCCCTGACCATCACAGAAACATCATCTGCATATGCTGAGACTGCTATTCCTGTCACCACATCCATGCCTATCCAGCACACTCCCCGCAGTCTCCTGCGTAGCAGTCCTAAAAAAGGCTCAATGGCTAGTGTGTACAGCTGCCCAGATAGAGGGCATCCTTGTCTAATCCCCCGTCTCACCCAGACTGGCCTACTGAGCCCCCTCCCACCTTAACCATACATGACGCCCCAGCATACAACAGCTTCACACAGGTCACAAAACTCTTCCCAAACCCAAACACAGACATCACATTAAACAGATACTCATGATCCACTCTATCAAAAGCCTTCTCTTGATCTAAAGAGACCAGTCCAAAGTTCACATTAGAACCTCTCGACAAGTCCAACATGTCCCTAATCAAGAACAAGTTGTCCGTGATTGAGCGTCCCGGTACACAATATGTCTGGTCCTTGTGTATTATAGAGTCCAGATGGGACTTCAGTCTGTTAGAGAGGACCTTGGCAAAAATCTTGTAGTCCGCACAGAGTAATGCCACAGGCCTCCAGTTCTTAAGTTCACACAAGTCCCCTTTTTTGGGCAGGAGAGTCAGAGCCGCCCGACGGCAGCTCATCGGCAACTCTCCTACCCCGACGCATTCACGCAACACGCAAAAGAAATCCTGTCCAATTGTTCCCCAGAATTTTTGTAAAATTCCACTGGAAGTCCATCGACCCCGGGTGCACGACCGGGGGACATCTGGGTTACTGCCTCTGCCAGTTCATGTGACAACAGAGGAATGTCCATTTCATCCCTCTGTGCCCGAGAGCTTAGGGAGTCCTTCGAACAAGACCTGAGCACACATAGGATCACACATTTCTGCCCTATACAATTCAGTATAAAACTCCACAGTCCGCTCCCGCATCTCCCCACCACAGAGGTCACCCGCCCATCAGACAGCCGTAGACAATGCATACCCTTGGCTTCACTGCTCTGTCTTTCCAAACCAAAGAAGAAGGAGCTGGGAGCATCCATCTCCTTGAGCATGGAGAACCTAGCTCTTACAAGTGCTCCCTTTGCTTTAACCTGGAAAAACTGCCCAGGTCCCTACGTAATTCGGCTAAGTTAGCCTGGAGGCCTACATTGCCTTGCCCCACCATCTCTACCTCCATCTCACTAATACACCGCTCTAGTTCCCCCAATACTCTCCTAGCCTCTGAGGATGAGAGCTGTGTACTGTTGACAGAAAAGCCGAATTTGCACTTTCCCCACATCCCACCATTGACTCCGAGACTCATACTCCTCTCTTCGCTGCCCCATCTTTCCCAAAAAGTCTGGAAACCTGAGCAAAAGGTGGCATCTTGTAAGAGCTTTACATTGAACTTCCAATAAGATGCCTGCCGGGGCCCTGGTGAAATAGACAGCCGAGCCATGGTTATGTGGTGATCCGAAAACCCCACTGGGAGAATGGTAGCACCCAGCAGCCTATTGCTCTGATTCCTGGACATGTAAAAACGATCAAGTCGAGCTGCACTCACCCTAGCCCCAAAAACCTTCACCCACGTATACTGTCTTGTGTTTGGATGTTTAGTTCTCCAAACATCCACTAGGTCAAACTGATTAAAGATGTCCCTTAACACTCCCACTGACACTGAATGAGGCTCTTCCCCATTTCTGTCTTTTGTAAAATCCATTGTACAGTTCCAGTCACCTCCGATCACCAGCGTCTCCTCAGGCGCTACTTGTGAGAGTTCCTGTCTAAGACTCCCAAATAGAACCCCTCTTTCTCTCCCTGTGTTAGGCGCATACACATTTATAAAGACAAAAACCATGTTGTTAATTTCTGCTTTAACAACAAGCAACCTACCCCTACACACCTCCTTTGAGGAGCAAATTTTTACAGCCAGACCCGGTGCAAAAAGGACTGCCACCCCTGCACTAAGATTTGTCCCATGGCTCAACACACTTGCCCCTTTCCACCAGAGCCCCCAATCAACTTCATTCACCACATCACTATGAGTCTCCTGCAGAAACA